>NW_028280972.1:777500-1000000 GCF_059751285.1 Brachycentrus maculatus
AACCTTTTTTTATTTTGGATATATTACCCAACAATTCAATATGGAATTCTACCGTCTGCAGTTACAATAAATAGATAATTTCCTTAGAAATTGAAGGCACTAAAGAGAAGGCGTAAATTTGGCGCGCTGAATTTTTGTAGGATGCTTTCGGAGTTGAACGAAGGGTGGCTCGATTACACCCGGATCTGATAATATGTTAAAGTTCCTCCCTCCGCCCCAGTATGTGTCCCAGTGTAATGAGCCAGCTTCGCGCCGTGTGACGAGTGTGTTGTGTTTCAGCCGTGCGCGCCGACAGGATGCGCGGCGGGCGCAACAAGTTCGGGCCCATGTACAAGCGGGACCGCGCGCGCAAGCTGCAGATGATGCGCCAGAGGCAGCTGGCCGTGCAGACCCTGCGCGGGGAGGTGGGCCTGGGCGGCTACTGCGCCGGGTCCTCCTACCCGAACATGCCCCTCATCAAGCAGGAGATTCAGATTCCGCAGGTAAGCCGACCACTTTCCTCTTCTAACGCTGCCAGGTACGATCACGATCAAATGGGCGCACTCCGATCCAATTTTATCGTGTTCTTACTTCCTTCGCGACTTGACCGTATCGCTAGATAGTTCGCGGCTCATCGCTAGATAGTAATCCGAGATACTAGTTGTAATCACTGCCCAATAGTTGTAGAACGACGTAGTGTAGTGTATTAAAACTGTCACTTACAATTGTATAGCTACATAAGGACCGTAGTCCATTTGATCTTCACATTCGTTTGATAATGCCCTAACAAGGCGAAACAATTGTCACATTATAATTTTTTTATGTGTTTTTTTGTTAATAAAATACAACTTAGTAGACTCAAAAAATCTGTGTTTGATTAAAAATTAATACATAAAAGAACGATAGTTGTTTGAGGCCGGAAGTAATATCATCCGTGGAATTCATTTTGCTCTCCTGTTTTCTGTAATATGCGATCCGATTGCTTTTATTGCGTGGATAATTATGCGTTTCTGATCTATGCGTTGTTTTTGTTTATATTTGCGACACTACTTGTTTTGTTGATATTGCAATTGTTCTTCTGACCTGTATTTTGCGTATATTTTGTGAGTTCAATGTTTGTTTCATATTTCAGGTTAGTAATGTCGGTAGTGCGTTATACGCTGCATATCGTGTGGTAAAAGTCGTGTAAAATGCATCTAAGAATGCATTCAGAGATATTAAGCAATGTATCTGTGCATTGTAAAATGTATCAATAAATGACCTTTTTTCAACCTAACGAATTTGCCGTACAATAGTTTCCCATGTAGTTTATATCGTAAAAGTATTTTTTTTATATAATTAACAATTATATAATTTACTAAATGAATCGTAAATTTTCATGAAAAATATACCAGTTCCCATAATTTATTTCAACAAATAAACTAAAAAATATAAATGTGCATTGATTAAAATGCATATATTCCCACGAGTCATTTCTAATTATTCTTGACCTTGACTCACAACTAGTGTAGATAATTTCTAATTATAGTTAAACTGATACTAATAAGCTTACTTTTATATGTTTGTACTTTTAGTTAAAATACCGACTTATGGTACTCGCAGGTTCCGTTTGATGTCATCCCATATTTGCAGAATTTGCATATCTCCTATGTAATTACCGAAGTATCTACACAATTTTGGTTTAAAATATAATATACTATATTATAGGGCGACATACCCGTCATTGCATTGAAACCACGTACAATGTGTTTTTGGTTTCATGCATTAATAAATCAATGCATATAAACCAACAGAAGATTTATGATTCTACCGAATTTATTTAGTTATGTGATAGCTGTTTCGCCTTGCGAGGGCATTGGGAAACTGTTTGGGTAAAAAATAAATGGACGTATTTAAGTCAATGTGTTTTTTCGACACTTGTTGGTTATACCCTTACAATGTGAAACAGCTGTAACAAAGA
The DNA here is from genome assembly GCF_059751285.1 of Brachycentrus maculatus. Classification (NCBI taxonomy): domain Eukaryota; kingdom Metazoa; phylum Arthropoda; class Insecta; order Trichoptera; family Brachycentridae; genus Brachycentrus; species Brachycentrus maculatus. The sequence continues at coordinate 779,440 of NW_028280972.1, forward strand.
AAATTCAGTAAAAACACGAGTCGCGTTTCGATTCATATTAACAATAATAGCATTCTACAAAGTGGGTTAACGCAAATTCAATAAAAATTTACGTTTTCATATGCGTTTTTTCTCGTTTTTATAATATTAAAATATAATAATAGAATGTGTAGTTTACTTTACCATAAATACTGGTTCTTTAAAACACCGACTGTTGTCCTAACCGCAGCTCGCGTTACTTTATCGTTAAAATCATATTGCTTCATAAAATGCAACCTTCTTCCATCGACTTTATCTATGTTCTATTCTGTCATTGGTTATGCTGTTCGACTGCACGAAAGTCGTGATCATAGCGAAACCTCTATTAACCTTCCATACGGAGTAATTTGATTACTTTTTGTCACCTTTATGCACAAAATACTATCATTTTGTTCCCTACTATTTGATTGTTACGTAACTCATATTGCATTGCATTACTTAAATAAGGGTGTGTTGCTTCTCGGTCAGCGAAGAGTATAGAAGTAAGTGTGCATCCGTCGAGCAGTTCGGTTTTGCGACGGATGAATTGTTCGCATATCGGAAGAGAGCAGCACTGACCGTGGCGTGTAGTGAACCTGGTCTCGTTGTTGTAGGTCACCTCGCTGACGCGCTCCCCGGACTCGTCCCCGAGCCCCGGCGGCGCGTGCGCCGCGCAGGCCATGGCCATGGCCACGCTGCCGCCGCCCGCGCCGCTGCCCGAGAAGTGCTGGCCCGCGCCGCAGTCCACCACGCGCTCGCCGGCCAACGCGGAGCAGTTCTCCTTCGAGCCCGAGCCCGAGCCCGCGTGCGCGGCCGAGCCGCTGCGGGTGTCCCCCATGATCCGCGACTTCGTGCAGTCCATCGACGACCGGGAGTGGCAGAACTCGCTCTTCAACCTGCTGCAGAACCAGACCTACAACCAGTGCGAGGTGGACCTCTTCGAGCTCATGTGCAAGGTCCTCGACCAGAATCTCTTCTCGCAGGTCGACTGGGCGAGGAACACCACCTTCTTCAAAGATCTCAAGGTCAGACTGCCCTTCTATTACACTAACGCCAGGCATGGGGAACTTGCGGCCTTAAGGCCGCATGCGGCCTTTTGGCTATTCTAGTGCGGCTTTTTGACTGATGTCAATTTTTTAATTAGGCATTTTTTCCATATTTTTTCAAAATATCATTTTAACAATTTATATTGTGATATAATTAAAATATTTAGTTTATAGGAGTGTCAAAGTTTTCTTTACTGCGGCCTCATGTTAAATCAGATAAGTGAATGTGGCCTTTTGAAATAGAAAGGTTCTTCATGCCTGCACTAACCCCACCACTGTCGTTACCGACGCACTATCAAAACACAACAAAATATAGTAAAATTCTTTCAAATCGGCATCTTCATCGTAGTTTTATGGTAAATACTCGTAGAATGTATTTACAGTCGATATTATATATTTTCCAACGTGCTTTAGGAGTTCAGTGGGGTCGAATATGGCGCTAGTAGTATAATTTCCTTACCAAAGATCGAGTAATGGTCGGTACTATACTATGCAGCAGACAACATGACCCACTTCACCTAATTGAATACACTTTGTATTACAACACGGTCGTACTATTTTGTGTTCAACACCGAGTTGATCTTCATTTGTGCATCGTATCGAAGTAGTGTTATCTTGATTGTTAATTATACTATCCCATAGGTTAATTACAGTCCATGATGGTAAACACCTAGAGTGAAAATCACCCCGATAATTGAAGCCGGGACCTCCAGTACAGTTCACTAACTACACTATGCAAGCGGACTGGATATTAAAATTATTACTTGTAAAATACAATACTCAAATTCAAATTTATTGTTTTTGTTTCTTGAAAATAAAATAGAATTTAACATAGAAATATAATTTGAAATAAACTCTGGGGTAGCCGGCGATCATTACTTTATAATTGCCCGCGAAACCGATTCTTGTCCTCGTCTAGAGTTGTATTACTGTATTAATAGGGCGAAACTCTCAGCGCCAGAACGCTGAGTCCAGGTAAAATAATACAGTCGAGTACCTTAAGCCTGACCCACTAACGAGCTTACAGCAACAAGAAAATAGGTCCGTAGGTCTCGTAGCACTGGCTGTTGCGCAACACGCCAGCTATTGTACGTTACGCTGGGCCGAGCTCGGAACAACGTTGCCGCTTCATTGGACGCCGGGTGGTACTCTGTACCCCCACTTGTGGTTGTGTACCGCGGACACTCTTCCTTTCGTAATACCGACAAACCAGGATCCCGGGCACCTTTCAAAGGGTTGTTATCTACACACGCTAATTATTATATTACAATGTGTGCTTGCCTAATATTTCCCAAGCGGTTGTCGCGGCTTTAATATTACACCGACTCTATTAGCTAACGAGTTTCTATGGCCGCATAGTGGTCTTGTAATGTGCGTCGATATTGCAATAATCGACTGATAACATAACTCATTCATTTACGGCAATAATTGTCCGATTTGATGGTTTTCTTGTACGAGTATTACTCGATCGGCTTTGTACGATAAAATAAATCGTAAAGCACTCGTAAATCAACGCAAATATTTATGTTCAAATAAAAAAAAAACAATGTTCAGTTCGTTCCGCGCCCCCTGCTTCACAGTAATAATAATAATTTGGATAATTTTTATAGCGCCATTTTCGTAAAATACTACCTCAAGGGCGCTTATAAAGATATGGATAATAATAATAATAAAAATAGGATGACGATGATAATGATATACGAAAAATAAATGGATTAAAACGTCGTCAATCGGTCTCGGGCCGTCGAGTGGGCTGAGTCTGGAGTGGGGAAAAGATGAGCCGACAAATTAAATCGTCTTCCTCTTGATCCCCATGGGCTGGACAATGGCCACGGTGTTGGGCAGGACGCCTCCCTGAGCGATGGTCACGATGGAGAGCAGCTTATTGAGCTCCTCGTCATTGTGGATGGCCAACTTCCAACTTCCAGATTAGCACAGTTCAAACGAGACTTCACTTTTATTCTCTTTTACCGCCCTTCCGTGATCCGACATGATGCTTTTGTCTCTGAGGTTTTCTGCTTTCGCTTTCATACGAATGGGAGCTGGCGTAATTGTTGAGGTATTTAAGGTATTTGAGTAAACCTTCCTAATGTACTATTATTTATTTTTCATTTCAGTATTTCAGTATTAAACTCAAATAATGTTGCTATTACTGCTAATTTTTTTTTTAAATATCGTCTTATTTTTGCTCGTTTTATTCGTATGTCGTATTTTTTTACGAATGTTTAGTAATGTCACACGTAGGATTAATTTGTAATCTAGGGTTAAGAATTAGCCGGCGGGCAGCGCAACTGAAGTGTAAGTATTCCTTCCGAGTACTGGTCGGATAAAACCACGAATGATGCGCTTTGCAGCACACGATAACGAGCTGTTGCCGTTTTGCAAGCTGGGATCTGTGCGGTCGAAAAGCCAAAAGATAACTTTAAAGGTCCAGTTAATCACCAATTAGTTACAAGAATCATAATACTCTTTTAATCTTTTGTTATTTTTTAGGAGAACCGTTTTTAGTGTCATCTACATTTTTTTATTGTCATTACTGAATTAAAGTTTAAAAATTACGCAACACCATGCTTTCTAAACTGTATTAAATATGGTCGATTTATAAAAATATATGCACATTATAATATGTTAAATATTAACGACGCATCCGTTTGGAATTACCAACGAAAAAATCATTTTACTAAAATTACCAAGACATAATATGATTCCTAAGGCAAAGTCATGAACAAACTAAATAGTTGTATTAAGAAAAGACAAATTAAGTTACTGTGGTAAAGCGCACTAAACATGAGCAAACTAAATAGTTTCACTGAGAAAATACTAGATAAGTTACTATGGTAAAGCGCACTAGTCATGAGCAAACTAAATAGTTTCATTGAGAAAATACTAGATAAGTTACTATGGTAAAGCGCACTAGTCATGAGCAAACTAAATAGTTTCATTGAGAAAATACTAGATAAGTTACTATGGTAAAGGGCACTAGTCATGCGCAAACTAAATAGTTTCATTGAGAAAATACTAGATAAGTTACTATGGTAAAGCGCACTAGTCATGAGCAAACTAAATAGTTTCATTGAGAAAATACTAGATAAGTTACTATGGTAAAGGGCACTAGTCATGAGCAAACTAAATAGTTTTATTAAGAAAAGACAAGACAACTACTAAGGCAAAGCACAATAGTCACTGTATAAATTATAGGCAGCATAAAAATTGAAAATCATATTTTCAGGCGTCTCCCAATATGTAAAATAATTAATTTAGAATCTTGCATAGATTTAAATAAATGGGTCTCTGCTAAATTAAGCTTACTAAAATCAACTATAGATACTGTCGCGCATTCACACATGAAGCTATTAGAGATTTTCATGATAAATGGGTTCCAAAATTTTTTATTAGTGTGGCTATCAATCGCGAGCAGAATGGTGAATTTTACACGTGTATAAATTGATCACTTAACCAGCCTATGACAGGTTATATGCCCTATACTTTGACTTCCACATTCTTCTTCATCTACATATATTGAGATGTTGAAATATAATTATTTTTACTAAGAAAAAACAAGAAAACAAGTTAGTCAAAGCAGTAGTCGTAGCACAAACTATAATACATAGTTTCATTATAAAAGACGTTGTGCGTAGAGCAAATACATGTATGTTTTATCTGACTAGTATTTTAAAGGCTATGATTGGGTGACTGACCGACAGTGGGCAACCTTACACGTGAATTTATTCCGGTTCAATATATCCTTAGCTTTGGTAAGAAACACACCAAGGCCGGCTTAAATTTAAATATTTATTTATTAAATGAGGATTTGATTAGACTCCTTATATCTGTTATTTCCCAAGTAGGCGATACGGCCTCTGTCTGGGATGCTATGAAGCGCATATCATTACTGGTTTATCGATCTGAACCAATGGCATGTGTCTTAAATGTCGGAAAAAATAGTCATTTGTTCCAATACAAATGTATGCTTTTCTAGATGATGTAACAACTAGTTTTGTTTCTTGTTTTAATAGGATAGCAACTTAGTATAGTGCCTTTTCAATTAAAAAAATACTTACGAGCGACATGTCGCTCACTCCTTTCAAGAACGTCATAAATCAAAAAACTTGATTTTTCAGGAGAACGTTTTTAATGTTTGAAAATATAATACAATGTATTAAAAATAAATATCAAGCCATTTATTGAACTTTTTAATGTGCAACTGATCTTTTTAGGTAAAACCTGAAGGTTTTTTCTCCATTTGAAAAATATTTAGTATATTTAAAAAAATAATTAAACAATACCTTTTCTTCAAAATGCCAAAACAATACTTTCTGCCCTATAGCGGGTAAATATTAAGTTAAAAATATGCCTCTTTTGCTGGGATATAGAACAATTTTTGGGCATTCCGAAAACATGTACAACTGAAAATTGACGATTTTTGATTTATGACGTTCTTGAAAGGAGTGAGCGATGTATTAATTTACTTGCTAAAAAACCATTTTTATTAGTGTACTATTATTAAGAATCATTTTGTTTTCAAAATTATTCACGATGTAAATAGCAACAACTCTGAAAAGAAAAAATATATGTAGATTTTTAATATGTGTGATAAGTATGATTTTAATTTTAATTGACGGTCATAAATAAATACTCATTTTTGTAATTAAAGTTTTACTTCAAACACCGTGTTTGAAGATGATGCGAAATGCATCGAAAGAAAATTTAAATTAAAAATGGATAGATTTTACCACAAAGTGACTGCCGAATCAATTAACGAAACTACCTTTTATATTTATTTTTTTTAGATTCGTATATGAATTATAATATGAAAAATCACAAGACTTTCGGTAACATTCTTATTTAAACCTGTAGAGAAGTAAGGGAGATATGAAGGTTTAAACTTTAGAAACCGCTATACGTCATCAAATTTTACGTAATCGGGTGTGTTGTTATGGGGCGAATCCCTTTATGTATCTGCTTTATATAGCTGTAATAGTAGTAGTGTGTATTCGTTTCTGTGACGTCATTCGTTACCAACTTACGAAAACAACGTTTTTACGAATGCGAATTTCGCAAAGGAAAACGATGAACGAAAATATTGATTGTATCGGCTTTTATAAACACAAAACGAGTCTTACACAATCCTTTATGGTATATGTTAAATTAGATATTCCTCCCGAGTGATAATACCCGTAAAGGGAAATTATCTACCATTGGCCGTCAACTTTCTACTTAGAGTTCATTACCAAATGCGGCACGAAAGTAGAACGATTCAGCTCAACGCTCTCGTCTCTGTTACGGATTACGAGAGATGATACCCATGGCGACTGGTAACTAACCAGTAACTGGTAACCGAGCCGCACTTTCCTTTTCTCGGCATTGTTAGCTCACAGATCGGTATACATGGATTATGGTAACAGGGGACAGTGTGACGCTTATATTTATACAATAACCACACCATTACATTATTGTTGACAACTCGACATAGATGAAGAAGAGTATGGATGTATGGATATTTACAGGGCTTACGACCTCTCGTAGGCTGGTTAAGTGATCACATGTGTAACATTCACCGTTCTACCTAGGATTGATAACCACAATACTCAAATTTTGGTAGTCATACAATGATCAATCACATTACGTTTCATGATTGAGTTCGCAACAGCCAACTATGATTCCATTTAGAAACCTTTTATTTAGCAGGGACCCATTTATTCGTATGCAAGATCTTAACCCGGATTATTTTACATACTGGGAAACGCCTGAAAACCTGATTTTATTTTTTTATGCTGGTGGTGATAATTTTTATACCCAGACTTTCATATTACTCTTCATCCATGTTGAGATGTCAAAAATGTAAAATAACTTTGTGAACAAGTATTTTGACACACTCAAAATGTTGTGAATAAAATAACCCTTAGATACATTGCACTAAATAACATTTTTCGCGGCGTGCAATATCCATCTTCGGTATGTTTGATAAACCTTCGACTTATCGATGTGTTAAATCAATTTATCATAGGATTTCCAATAATAATAATATCGCATTTTATATACGCAAGTACAGTGAAATCTCTATCTTTTGTTTTTAACCCTTATAGTGCTTAGCTTATTTTCACATATTTTGCATAAATTGCTAATTGCTTTTCATCATCACTACTTGACGAATTTGACATTTCGTAGGTAGAAATAAAAAAACTTTTAAAAAAATACAAAAATCAACGTTAAATTCACAGTAAAATAATTTTAAATGGTTATTTATTTATAAATGTTATTAACTTATTAAAAACGTTATACATGCGCGCGCTAAGACACGTCCGTACAGGTCGATACCTAAATCAAATTGCGCAATAGTCGGTATTCCGACGCTCCGCACTTTATACGCATTAATAGAGTCGATCTATCGACGTTTCGCACTCTAAGGGTTAAAGAGACCTATTGAAATAAACTATGAATGCGAGAATACAATGAATGCCGGATTAAGAGGTCACTTCACAAGGAGATACGATTGAATAAAGATACCGTCCTCCAATTCTGCATAATTATTGGTAGGTTAAAAATATTCTAAGAATAATACCAAGTTATAGATGTAAATAAAAGTATGTATGTATTTAAAAAAATACAACGCGATCAGAACCAAAAAAATATTAAAGTTTTTGCATCCTAAAGATTTTTTTTTACTGTTTTATTCCGTAGATCAACCGTATATTTTTGGCTTTGCATATCATATTTTTTTCGGCATCAGTTATTCAATGCAAGTAGAAAGTTTTCAATATTTCAAAGAGTGTGCACACTTCTGAAAATGAATGTACCGGCTACTCTTCATCAATATCGACCTCTTCTGCTGTATTCGTCAACCTTGCATCACATAATTTTTATCCCACACGTTCGAATATTGTCGTCGAATGTAACAAAATTGAGTATAAAAATCCCAGACAAAACATACCATAAGCAGCGTAATTTAAACGATGAATGCGGTAAAATGGTGATAGAGAAACGATTGATTATATTTATTATATATTTTCGAATGAAATGAATTCTGGGTAGAATAAGTGAACAACACATCCGGGAAAACGATTATTCGAGGAACGTTAGATAGAAGTTTCACTGGAAAATAAGAGTAAACAAGAATTTCCATAGGTATTAATTCCGACTTGATTTCAGATTGTATTAATTTATGACGTGCTGTAAAACTGGTAAGCAGGTAATCCGCATCGGGGCACACAGATGCTTTGCCCACGTATGGCGAGTTGCGTAACGCGAACAGGCGTCGCTTCATTAGAAAGGAAACGATCATTGTCTTCTAATAATATCAACGCGCGATGAAATCGTTCTTACTTTTCTATTAATGGACTCTGTGAGTTACAGAGCACGCAACGAGTTAAACAAGCGCATCCTCGCTACTAGCGTAGGGTTGCCACTCGCCCAAATACTTTGGGACATTTCAAATAAAGTGATATCCGACTATTGTTGCAAATGAATAAATCGTTTAAAACCATTTTGAACTTAAACCGTTAAACGGTTTTTAGCATTTCTAAACCACACAACCAAAAATAACAATGTATTTGCAATTTATTTATTTCTTTAGCTCTTGTTTACGCCAAATGCTGCATAGGGCACTGCGCTGGATTGATACAATGCCAGCTTGATGGTTAATTACACGAATTGAAGGTGACATGTTGTGCGCTTCAATTAACAGTCTACATTAAATAAATATTAGAGATATAAAATAACCTACATATACGCATAATCGTAGTTTTGGCCAAACTCTCGTTTGTCTACCGGCTGTAGGAAGCGATTTGCAAGTTAAGTTGTTCATACACGACTGTGACTAGTGGCCATAAAATGGAAAAAATAAGTTTTATAAATGGAAAAAATGCGGACGTTAACTTTAATATACATGTTGCATTATTTTTTATTACCTAGTCGAGTATTCAATCATTTAAAATCGTTGATTTTAATAAAAAATAATATAAAACGTTTTTGTTTGCAAGCTCAGTCCCGACTTCCGCTATTCGTGTTTGATATCATTTGCTTCAGTTTATGGTGACTTAATTTTTTAATTGTAGTGTTAAATTACCATACCACAAAGTTATTAATGCTTTGATATACATAAGAAATCTAATTTTTATTTGAATATTATAAAATATAAAACATAATTTAGATTATTTTTATATTATATACAAATTATGAAAATATATTTACTAATTTCAGTTTTGTAAATTTCCAAGTATCTAATATAAAGGTTTAAATTTATGCGTAATGAATGATATTTGTATTCACCACGGTAATATAATATTAAAACTCGTATATTTTAAAGTTACAATGCTTTTAATATACAAAATATGAAAAGATATTATTCAGTAGTGATCGTTTGGCAACCCTGGAGCGGAGCGACTTCCCGTCGCGGGAACTCGTCTTCCGTCTCCGTCTAGCGCCGTGGCCGAGTGCACTTGACACGCTGACAGTGGCCCCATTGGCCGGAGAAAGTCGGAGAAATTTGGTCCGGCGAGAGCGAGACGGGGAAAGGCGGCCATTCAGAAAGTATTACCTCAATGTACACAAGAATGAAGTGACGCAACGCGGCGTGGCGCTCTTATGCCTACTCGGATATACCGCGTAATACCTTTTGTTTATACAACATAGCTGCTTATTTTTACTATTGGAATCGCCGTAATTGACTTTTGAGACTTTTTTCAAAAAAATAATCCTCTTTGTGTACTTTCTATATAAATCTGAAATATCCATAAAAGTAGATTATTTTCATTTTCAATACCTTTTGTTTATTCATCATTACTGCTTATTTTCACCTAAGGGTAATTTTGGATTTGCCGTAATTGACATATCGCTCACTCCTTTCAAGAACGTCATAAATCAAAAAACTAGATTTTTCAGGAGAACATTTTTAAAGTTTAAAAATATTATACAATGTATTAAAAATAAATATCAAGCCACTTATTGAACTTTTTACTGTGCAACAGATCTTTTTAGGTAAAACCTGAAGATTTTATCTCCATTTGAAAAATATTTATTATTTTTAAAAATATAATAAAACAAAAACTTTTCTTCAAAATGCAAAAACAGCACATTCTGCCCTGTAGCGGATAAATATCAAGTTAAAAATATACCTCTTTTGCTGGGATATAGTACATTTTCTGGGCATTCTGAAAACATGCACAACTGAAAATTGACGATTTTTGATTTATTATGTTCTTGAAAGGAGTGAGCTATATGAGACTATTTTTAAATAATCCTGTGTATTTTTTATATACTTAAATCTGAAATATCAATAATATAGTTTATTTTCATTTTCAATATCTTTTGTTTATTCATCATAACTGCTTATTTTCACCTAAGGGTAATATTGGATTTGCCGTAATTGACATATCGCTCACTCCTTTCAAGAACGTCATAAATCAAAAATCGACAATTTTCAGTTGCGCATATTTTCGGAATGCCCAGAAAATATACTATATCCCAGCAAAAGATGCATATTTTTAAGTTAAAATTTACCCGCTACAGGGTAGAAAGTGTTGTTTTTGCATTTTGCATGTTTAATTATTTTTTTAATAAACTACATATTTTTCAAATGGAGAAAAAACCTTCAGGTTTTACCTAAAAAGATCTGTTGCACAGTTAAAAGTTCAGTAAGTGGCTTGATATTTATTTTTAAAACATTGTATTATATTTTTAAACGTTAAAAACGTTCTCCTGAAAAATCAAATATTTTGATTTATGACGTTCTTGAAAGGAGTGAGCGATATGAGACTATTTTTTAAATAATCCTCTTAGTGTTAATTTTACATAAATCCCAAATATCCATAAAAGTAGTTTATTTTCATTTTCAATACCTTTTGTTTATTCATCATTACTGCTTATTTTCACCTAAGGGAAATATTGGATTTGCTGTAATTGACGTTTGAGACTTTTTTAAATAATTTTCTTTGTGATTTTTTAAATATAAATCTGGAATAAAAAAATATTTCTTTATTTTCATTTTCAATACATTTCGTTTATTCATCATAACTGATTATTTTTACCTTAGGGTAATATCATATTTGCCGTAATTGACATTCGAGACGATTTTTTAAAATTTAGTCTGACAACTACTAGAACAATTCGTTTATTACAGTGGTCATTACTGAAGTACTATATCCTTATGGATTATTTTTATCGTGATTTATGTTACGATCAAACACGAAAACTAAATATAGCTTTAACTTTAAAAACAAAAATAAATGTATGCTTATTACTAATTTTAGGGTTTGAATTAAAATATTTATGCTGTCTGTAAACATTTGTGCGTCTGTTCGGTAATGTTCGGTAATTTGATAGTAAATATTAGTGATTTTACGCTCTAATATTTATTTTAAATTACCCTGGACTGGTCCCTTAAGCGCAGGAGTGATAACCTTGCCTTCATGTAAATAACAATCAAGATAACACTATAGTCCTATGCACCATTGGGTGGTGCGAAAAAGGGTTAGAAGAATAAGAAGAATGAATATGGTGTCCTATGCACCATTGGACATTGTGCTGATAGGGAGCAGAATATATTTGTTAACTATTTGGATATTACGCATTCTTCAGGTGGATGATCAGATGAAGCTGCTGCAGAACTCGTGGTCGGAGATGCTGGTGCTGGACCACCTCCACCAGCGGATGCACAACGGCCTGCCGGACGAGACCACCCTCCACAACGGGCAGAAGTTTGACTTGCTGTGTCTCGGCCTGCTCGGGGTCCCGCCTTCCATTGAGCTCTTCAACGAGCTCCAGAACAAAGTGGAGGAACTCAAGTTCGACGTATCTGACTACATTTGTGTCAAGTTCCTGCTCCTCCTAAATCCGGGTAAACTAATCTAAGACTTAAATTAGATTACTTGGCAATATTAGAAATTAAAAAGGCATTTAATAATAATTTACAACTAATAAATACACAAGTAAATGATTTTGCTAAAAGTCCGTTATTAAATATGTTTCCAATCACTCATCATCCCTGATCCCTTTTGACTGTGACTGCCAATCAACACAAATAAATAAAGCCACTTGAGATCTACCTAAGCTTCGTTCCCTAACCGTCAAAATATTTTGAATATTGTTTTGTAGAAAGCGTTTTAGTATTAATCAGTCTTGATAAAGAAGCGGTTAGCTTCGAAACCGGTAGACATTATAATTAAGTTGTAATAAAATATTTATAGTATTTTTAAAACAATGTTAAAATTTATTTATAAAATCTCACTTCTTCATTTATACTGATGACCATCCTGACGGGGACTATCAACGGTCCTTCCGATCGAAGATACATTTCTTCTTTCTCTCTTCCATCTTAACATTCCAACTGTGGGATTCTCATGTGGACTAGTTGTGGCCAAATTTGTAGCCTTGTTGGACCTCACACCACCTTCATGCAAAACCTCATACATAATAAGCAAAGCGAATCTAGTAATAAGTAAAGTAAAAAAATGCAAATCCCATGCTATCAATTCATCATAGATCAAGTAAAATAATATGCCTTCCAAAGATGATTATTTTTGACTGGGATTATTTATCAAAGGGGTGTTTGAGGCCATCGCAGACAGATGTCCATTTACTTTATATACAATACCAGACAATATATTAGGTCATATAAAAAGTCCCTGCGGTTTTTTGGTACATTTTTGAGCAAAAATGTTCTTCATTGTAAATAAAATTTTATCAAGTACGTATTTCACCCACTTTGTTATGGTCTTTAATGATTTGCTTCAAAAATGATTTGATTTCGTTGCGTTTCAGCAGCATTTCATTAATAGAATTCGGTCAGTAAAATTTCTTTGCGTTAATTCATGTGGCACCCAAACATTGCCCTTCTTTTTGTAGGTTTTAAATGATTTCAAACTGCTATGTGGTTGATGTTTAGTGTCTCTGCTATTTCTTGACAGCTTGCATGTCAGTCTTGCTCCACCAGTTTGAAAATTTCATCAACTTTTCCTATGAATAGCCGACCAGAGGGAGATGCATCTTTCACATCGAAATTTCAGGAACAAGATCGAGCAAATAACTCCTGGGTCCTTCGTTTACTCAAAGCATTCTCATCCTACACTTCACAAAATTTTCGGCAATTTTTGTAACATTTTTACCCTTTTTATAGTAAAAAATAAATTCATTTTCAAATAAATATAACTTTTTACAAAAGCAATGAATATGTTTTTTTGAATGTAGACTAAAATGTCCCCTTTAAGTACATGTTCATTTAAAACAATCGGGTGAGTGTTGTCTGATTTATGGGCAGCAACATCATCTAGTGGCAAAAAACCGCACAGACTTTTATATGACCTATTTTTCTGAAAATGCTTCCTTTGTTTAATTGACACCGATGATATTGTATTATACATTTGTAGACAGCTTAATAAATATTATTCATTATTCTATTGCAGAAGTAAGGGGAATAACAAATAGAAAATGTGTTCAGGAAGGCTACGAAACAGTCCAAGCCGCTCTGTTGGATTACACTTTGACCTGCTACCCGAATATTCAGGTATTCAATCAATTAATACTATGTGTGTAATCAAATGTTAATGCTGCCAATACTGCGCTTCGATAGAAGTGCAGCATCTCCAAAAATTGTATAGAAATTTGTTAGTATCATTTGTATTCAGTTTCAAATTTGTATACAGATAACATTGCAGTATCTGCACTCCAACATTGAATTATGTTTATAGGACTGCAATATCTTTAACAATTTAACCAACCTATTCTATGCAAAAAAACTTTTTAAAATAAAATATGTTTTTTTTTTGTTGTATTTAATATGTGACATTTAGTATTTAAATATGATATCCATTTTCAATGTTTTGAGACAATCATGAAAAACATTTATATCTTTAATATTTTTTACTTTACAAACAAAAACGACCAATCAAAATGTCTTTCAAGACATATCATGACTACATTACCTTTGCAATATTTTTGTTATTTTAACCAAAATGAAAAATAAAAATATGTGAATCGATTTTTGAACTTTTAAGCAATTTTATTATAAATTAAGTATTTTTATTTTGAATATGTCACATTTTGAAACTAAGATATGAATTTGTTCCTTGTGCACACTGGATCACAAATAGTTACATTTATGTTCATTATTTTTTATGTATTTAAAATTGATTATAAATGCTAATAGTTCACAATCCCCAAAAGGCATGAAGCATTGACTAGCCTGCTGACTCCACATTCAAGTAGGATGTGACAAGTATCAGGGCGGTGACCAGAGACTCAATATTTATTTACGATGTGGCACATGTGGATATTGAATTATTGTATGACTTGGATGAAAGGATATATGTAATATTTAGATAATGTAAAAAAATCACTCCTTATTATGACATTATCCATTGCTTCATCAGAGGTGGTTGCTTCTTTGATACCACCATACCAGTCCTTGGCCAGTAACATTATATGTACAGCGTCTCCGATACCTATTTTGTCCATCGCAGATAGCTTTCGACATAAACACGGAGATACAATGTGTCTCCAATCTCTGTCTTCTGTAAAGATTCTTCCACTTCTTGTCTCTCTGTAAATCACAATACAAAGCATTAACCTGGTTTCATTCTTGAAATACTTCCGTAATTTAATGTGATTTAAAAACATCAATTAATAATTTAAAAAATTTAAATAAAGCAACATATTTGCGCAAATATATTTTTGTATATCTTCCATAAAAAGTTAATTCATTTTTAATCAATAGATAACTACATACATTTTCAATAATTGGCACTCACCTGATACAGTGCTGAATTGGAATCAGGTCAAAAGAAAATCGCAGAACTGAATTCACTATATATATAGCAGGGTATACCCAGTCAATACAGAATCATACCTATCCTGATGTGATCCATCATAATCATCTCAACTCCTATGTGGAGAAGAAATGGAAGGAAGAAATAAAGTGGGACAGGATTGCCAAACTGGGAGATACCATATCTGTATTATTCTGGCTCTAAGTCATTTTTTCTTTATTCAATTTCATTTATTGTTTTATTTTTCAGGACAAATTTAGCAAGTTAATCACTTTGATCCCTGATATACACGCGTTGGCCGCCCGAGGTGAGGATTTCCTGTACAGCAAGCACTGCGCTGGACAGGCTCCCAATCAGACCCTTCTCATGGAAATGTTGCATGCCAAGTGCAAGTAATTTTCAGGTTAGATGTCATTCTTACTATTGTCCTTAGAAAGGAATATTCTTCTTCCGCATTCATCTCTTATGGCTGGGATTGCGTCGTCTGTGGAAGAATAGTGTTGTAGTGGTCCATAGCTATCAAGCACTGATGTCACTGTCAGCCCTGTGACCAAATTGCTGTCTGCCACACATCCTATTGAGGCGTTTTATTGATGACTGAATGGTACAACATATAAATGTTCCATTGGTTTCTATCCCAGCACAAGTCACCTCTCTACAGTTTGTTTTTATTATTTGGTAATAGATTGACAGCCAGCACATCGGACGGTATGTCCTAAAGTATATTTACTCTTCTATTTACTTTCTTCAAAGAAGCATTCATGCAGTTTTTTAATGGGTTGACCATAGTTGAGCCGGCAATTATGTTTTACAAGTTATTCATGTATGATAGTGTGGGACAGGAAGATTTTACCTGGGTTGACGTGGAAATGGGGGAGGATATATCTTCCTGAATATTGGTGTTAGATTTGATGTGTCTCTTTCAGGGGCAGTCTTAGTAAATATTTATGATTTAATTAGTCTTTATCAAGTCCCCTATCTTCTATTGCTTTTCGATGATTCCATACTGCATATTCTTATATTAATAAGTTTTTAAAGAAATATCTTTGAGGTAATGTTATGGAATACCATCGTATCCAAGTAAGTGATTGACTTGGTTTTCTTGACGATGACGTAATGTAACCTTAGCATTTTAAATACATCATTATGATTAAGGCAAATTCGTTTAACTTTTTTACTGGTTTCTGTAAATGTTAACATGCATCCGATTGTTTTCACCCACATGAAGAATGGTGCAGTTTTTAGTGTTCATTATGATTGTACAATGTTTTTGTCCATTTATTGATGTTCCCTAAAACCTGAAGCATTTGTCTGAAGCGTAAAAGAGGATTAGCGAATTTAGTATTGTCAGCAAAGAGATTTAATTGAGATTATCTGACTGGTGCAAGATCTATGATGTACAAAATGAAGAGGACCGGTTCGAAGGCTGATCCTTGTGGTATTCCACTAAGCATGTTATGTTGCAAAGAAGAGAGTCAACAGTATTTAATTAGAAAAAGTTAAATGACATATATTGAGATATATATACATATATATTTATATATAGGACATTGGAATTGACATGTAGATATTACGTCTACGAGTGAAGTAGCTCAAGATGATTGTTCAATTGATTAAGTTAACTGATGTGTTATAAGTGTTTGACATATGACCATCAAGTCGGATCGTACGCAGACTGCACAAGAACAGGAAAAGGTAGATTATATGCATCCTTATGTGGACGAGATCAAACCAATTTGTGCAATCAAGTATATGCAGAAGCCTATTTGTGGAACTAGTGCAAACTATACAAAAACACTTTCCATACAAACTCAATGGAATAATATGAAGAAACAGATTCTCATTTTTCAGAGATTATGGATTAGTGCAGTAATGGTGAGTGTTTATCACAATATGTTATCTCATGCAAACTATTTTACATTTCAAAAGAGCCTTTAAATGCGCATCATATGAGATTTAAACCAGGATGGCTAAATCACAAGTTATCCTATGGAATTGGTTAAAACGGAGACACATATAATATTATATAAAAATATATATATTCATCCTATTGATTCAGAAATTGATTTAATTGAAGACATCCATACCATTTTTCAATTGATAATGTTTTCCCATATTATTTCCAATTGCTGTTTTTTCTCTTCAATCTTTCAATAACTGGTTTTCACAGGAATTTCAGCACTGGCCAATATACATATATATGCTTTACTATAAAAATGTACGCTTCAAATAGTATGTTTTTAATAATGTTGAATAAATGAGTATATAGATTATAAAGCAGGTATTACTCTACCATTTATTAGAATTATGCTTGTGAGCTGAGTATGGATATTCAAATATTAGTTACATTCGAACGTTGCACCCTAAAACTGGTGAATTTTCCTGTTTTGTACAATGCAAATATATTTTGTCATACTAATGCTGATTTTCTGATTATTTCAGGCC
The DNA here is from genome assembly GCF_059751285.1 of Brachycentrus maculatus. NCBI lineage: Eukaryota > Metazoa > Arthropoda > Insecta > Trichoptera > Brachycentridae > Brachycentrus > Brachycentrus maculatus. Next base: position 796,688 of record NW_028280972.1, read on the forward strand.
AGTGTTGTCCTGTGAAATGGAAGTCAGAATCCGGAGAATCTTTGTTTTGGTGTAATTACTTAAAAAGGTGTTTAATCAATGTTAATTGTAAGTGGATCTCTGATATGTAAATTGATATTGAAAGCTTTATACAGCAGCAATTATTGAACTCAAGTGTGCTAGTAGTGACCACCACGCTGTGGTGATACAATGTTATTAGTAAATAGCGGCACTGCTGTGACACCTGTACTACACATGTATTGTTACATTTATTGATTATTCTTCATGTGCAACAGAATAGATACTATTGTTGTCTCTTATTGATGTTACCATTAATCTCGGAGGTTTCTGACAGTGGCAGCGATGGATTTGAGTGTTCGGCATTTATCGACAGAGGACATTTTACCAAAATGGTTTTGTGTTAAGTGTGAAATTATTATAAAACAGAAAACTATTTAACTGAAGAGAATTTATTCGATGCAGTGATGTTTGTTGGCGATGTATGTCAATTTTCCCTTCGGTGGTTACCGTTATTTCAAAATGAAATGTTTATCTCGTAATAAATATATTCTACAAGCAATATTTGAAGATCTCCGAGAATTTGTCCATGTATCTATAGGAAATATTTTCCTTAATGTAGAAATAATGGAGAAACTAAACATAAAAAGTGAGGCCTTAGTCGAGTAAAAAGGGATTTTCGAGGGTTCAGCCGGAAATTCTCTAAATATTATATACATTTGTTTTAATTTACTCAGACTATCGAGAGATCTTCATTATTTTTCAAAAAATCTAAATTCTTACCAATTGTTTATTTGGTTAATACAAATCCACATTGGGTTGTTGGATAACAACATTATTTACTTTATATGATGAAATAAATATTGTTGTATTAATATGTGCATAAAATCGTAAGAGATATTGTAAATAAAGGTAAATATAATATACCTAAATATAAACACATATTACATATTTTCAAATCATTATTTTTACATCAAAATTTTAAATCAAATAATAAATATATGCAATATATGGTTGGCGCAACTGATTCCTGCAGTAGACAAAGTTTACAGAAATGTTAAATTATTATCAATTATAAATATATATTATGATTATAATTATATATATATATATATATATATATATATATATATATATATATATATATATATATATATATATATATATATATATATATATACACACACACACATGCCTATAAAAATGTATTTTTTTAAAATTATGTCTTTTAAAAACTCTAAGTGATGTAAATTTTTCAAATAAATTTTTGTTAATATTTTTAACATATAAAATCTTTTATAAATACTCCAAAATTATATTAATAATAACATGTTGTATATTCACCATAAGTCCATTATGAATCTTAATAATTTGATTGCAATATCTAATTGTAATAGGATACGATGTATCTGTTAAATTGATTGTCTTACTATTCAGTATATAAGTAACTTTATGCAGTTGAACTTGATTGTGAGCAATACTGGTCTATATCTTATATTTTCCAATAGTATTTTTTGTGTCTATTTTTGTGAAATAAAAATATTAATTGAAGTTATATGGTTGTGAAATTGTTTGTACTTTTGTAAAATAAGTGAGAAATTGGTAATTACAAAGCTATTAAGAAATCTTCGGAACGTTTTGAATCATACAGTAAAGTGAGTTTACATCGCCTGACGAATGTCCTAAGTTTTAATATTAAGGCTTGGATCTCAACTTTTCAACTCGGAATGTGTCGGCCGCGCTTAGGGCTGCACGTGTCTATCATCACTCTTTTTTTAAAAATGTATATTGGACTTTTTTTGTTTTTTTGAATATATATTAAGAAAATATTTTTACATATTTTTTTATCTCCTTTACCTTTCGATAACCCTTTTCTATTCAAACCATTTATTTATTTCGAGTAAAAACTTATTTTTTCAATACAAAAACAAAGTTTTAAGAAAAATATCAATTATGTAAATTTTACCTGGGTTTAGTCCATGAATACTGGGCCTTAACTAGCTCATTTTGCAATTATTTGACAATTCGTGAGATTTTTTCATCCAGTATACTTACAAGGAGTTCTTCTGTACAAAGTCACGGCAATATCTTATTATAGCAATATTTTTAAAAAAAGCAAATTTTCGCATGCACTAACATGTGATTTCAAGGATAGGTAAGTTTTATTTAATGTTGTAATAAGATTAAATGTGACATAAAAACTTGTAGCTAGGTTAGATAAGACCACAATATCTTTGTTCCCGAATAGTTTTATTGTTGTTTATTCATAGGTTTGGTTATAATATTCACACACACACATATATATTACGTATATATTTGTTTTCCAGCAAATCTTACTTTTCGTGTAGGGTCAGTATGCAACATACTAGTGTAGGGTTTGCTGGTTTCACTAAATATGTTTAAGTTAAGAAGTGAGATATCTTTGGAAGATTGATGCGACATTCCAACTGGGATTAATGGGCATATTTTATTATCGTTTAATATTCATTAGTTGTATCTTGCGAGAAATTAACATTAACTTGTCAGGCCTCCTGCTTCCCCCGTGTACTCGGTGACCCGGTCTCGTTGAGTATTGGATGATGATACTCTCGACGTAACAGCGAGCATCACTTGAACATTCCGAGCTATCCAATGACAGACCCGACACCGAAGCGAGGCGCCACAACTGCCCGACCGCAGTGCAGTGCCGCTCTCACTACTCTGTTCATTGATAATCATTTTGTTTTGTGCATTTTGTGGGTAGATTAAATTAATGTTATCTCTGTTTTAACCTTTTACTTACAAAAGTATGTTTTATATGTTTAGTGCTAAGTTATTAACTTTAATAAAACTGCGAGCAAAGGTTTTGTGGTCAGTGGTACTACCTAATTGTGTTATTGGTTAATAGTTTTACTTTTAGTTATTGCTAGCATTAAGGCAGAACAATGAATAGGACGTAATATAAATTCTGTCTTATGTAATCCCTCCACCTACCCCTGTTCCACATACCACCCTACTTCAGCCCTGCAAGTTAACACAAATGTTGACGTTCAGAATTTATATATATATATATATATATATATATATATATATATATATATATATATATATATATATATATATATACATATATATATATATATATATATATACATATATATATATATATATATATATATATATATATATATATATATATATATATATATATATATATATATATATATATATATACACATATATATATATATATATATATATATATATATACATATATAAATATATATATATATATATATATATATATATATATATATATATATATATATATATATATATATATATACATATATTTATACATACATATATACATATACATAGTTTATATGCGTAACTTTATTTTTTGCTTGTAAGTTGTAAATATGAAAAAGAAAATTGTGATTGTTAACTATTTTATATTTACAATGTCCAATGTTAAATCAGAATATTTTAGTAGTATTCATTATTTTTTATTGTTGCTTCAAAGATTTTTTCTGAAAGAACTGTTAGAAAATGGAAAACTAACCGGACAACCGGACATAGATAATATTTTTGTAAAACAATTTTTAACGGTTCTTGCAAGGAATGCAGTGATTGTTATTTTATTGATGAAATCATATGTACATAAAATGGTGTTCTTAAAGCAACTATTTTTTCACAATTATATGTGAAACTTAGCGTGAATACATCTGTCCCATAAGTTAGTGAAGTAAGAATATATTGATGTTTTATTAGGTGTAATTACTCGCCGATTTATCGCTACTGAATTATTATCTTCTTTTTAAAATAATCACTCATTTTACATCACTCTAACGAAGTGGTAGTATTATTGCCTGGATTTTATACTTTCATAGTTGATTACATTACTAGTTGGCTTCAACGCCTTCACGGCTCCGAGACAGATCTTCACAATAGATTTTTAGTTCAGCCTTTTCACTTATTGTTAATGTATACACATCACTTTGCACTTTGCTCAACTTCTTTTGACAAGTGAAACTATACTTATGATTTAAATCAGGATGTAAAATTACTTTTTTTCAAATCAACTATATTCAAATTACAATCCACAGATTTTTGGAGGTGTATTCAAAATTTCACCTTGGTCTATATTTTTTTGTCAGTAGATTGAATGTATGTCTGTTAAAAAAAGGCTTCTAAAAAATATTTTATGCATAAAGCAATAAAGCAAATTGTAATAAATATGATTCGATTAAGCTGTTATAAAATGTACGTAAATTTATTTGCACTGCGGACTTAACCCTTTAAGTGCGGCAATTGATTTTTCTAATTTTTATGAATAGTGTCAGTAATACGCAATAAAATAAAGCAATATTCACACCGTGTCACATTACGCTTGCATAAAACCACTAAAAAAATATGGCTGTTTAGGCTGTAAGTTATATGTGGTAATGACAAGTGTTCCCTACATAATAACGACTTAAATTTGAACGACAAATGGTTTTCTATGGCCGTATCTATATATCGGCATAAATCATTAAAGAAAAATAAAATGTCGTGCTGATAAAGTTGCACGCAGCATCTAAGGGGTTAAATGAGTTGCAATAATGTTGTCATAACTTAACCTTGCAATATCAGAAATGTCCCTAAATCTTACTATTCATAACATATGTATCTTATGTTGTCTCTTTTCACTATTTCAAAATATTAAGGATGCTTAGTTCCTTGGTACTGTGAGCATTAGCAAAAACCTTTTGTTTTCATCAATTTACATACAGTCCTCAACTAATCAACTTAAGAACCTGTCGTAAATATTCACGAGTCTAACACTTTGTAAAAGAAATGAGCACTCTTATAATTTTCTATATTCTCAAATTACGTGGTGGAATTTAAGTGACCGACTTCACATCACAGTTATATTATTGAATATTACTTTAAATCTTAATTTATTCATTCTAACAGAAACCAAATGATCGATCATTAACGTATTCAGTACTATTTTTTCACTGTCTGCTGGAAACATATTTATTCCTCTTAATTTTTATTTATTTTACTATTTTGAATGTGTGGGTTAACTTGATTCAATGTGCTGAGGAACCATTTCCTTTATTAGGATAACTCAGCGGCCATGCCTTCATATAACCTGTGTAAACATACATACATGCATAGAATAAAACATGTTCATTAAGAATCTTTATTTTTTTCTATCTGTCTTCATTTCCGTACTCCTATCCTTACCTTCCTTGTTCTTGTAAGTGGTTGGATCTGAAAATGTGAGGATGAATTAAAAGATCTTTTTATTTATTGTTTATTTACTATTTTGAATATTCTCAAAATGATTTGAAAGAAAAAAGAAAAACATTTTTATGGATGAGGGTTTTACACAAACTTATATAACTGGATATAGATACAATATACATATGTCGCTCACTCCTTTCGAGAACATCATAAATCAAAAAACTTTTTGATCAAAAGATTTTTAAGGAGAACTTTTTTAAAGTTTAAAAATATAATACAATGTATTAAAAATAAATATCAAGCCACTTATTGAACTTTTTACTGTGCAACAGATGTTTTTAGGTAAAACCTGAAGGTTTTTTCTCCATTTGAAAAATAATTAGTATATTTGAATAAATAATTAAATAATACCTTTCTTCAAAATGCAAAAACAACACTTTCTGCCCTTTAGCGGGTAAATATTAAGTTAAAAATATGCCGCTTTTCTGGGATATAGTACATTTTCTAGGCATTCCGAAAACATGCCCAACTCAAAATTGTCAATTTTTGATTTATGACATTCTTGAAAGGAGTGAGCAATGTGTGAAAACACTCAAACCATTTACGTTGTTAGTACATTTATGTAACATCTCACAGCATTTGTGAAACAATAATAGTGTAACATTATAGATATGGCTCACTTTTGAAATAAGATAAGAAGATAGAGGTTCTAAAATACTTAATTCAATTAAACTACAAAAAAACGGAAAATTTCCAGGACCTGATGAAATACAGAACAAATTCCAATTTCAGATAGTTATGGTATTCATATTTTAGTCCAAACGGTTCAATCAAATATGTAGCACTGGAAGATTACCCACAGAATGGTTCCAACCTATTTTTATCACATCACCCAAAAAGCTGATGCAATGAATATACGATAAAACTATTAGTTTGATTAATTATATGATAATGATCTTTCTCCGCATAATCCACTATAGAATATTTTCTTAAAAATGTGAATAAAATATTTGTAGAACACCATTTGGCTTCAGAAATAGCTATAGAACGCAAGAGGCTCTTTGCTGCATTCAAATGTTAGATGAAAAATGTGAGTTATGGATATAAATATACACTCTTGCTTTATTGGGAGAAAGGGTTTGTTCACATCAAACATTAATTTTTTTTAATGGTTTGGACACGAGGGTCATAAGAATACTTGGTAATTACAATGGATATTGACGCACTAACACACTTAAAAGAGGCACTTGAATAAACATCTGATGGGACAGTTATACATGTGTATATAATTCACAATATTTATTATACCGAATTTCATTCCAACTGACAATATAAAAAAATTACAAAGATCAATCAATCAAATTGCTTGTAAAAATATGAAGGACTCAAAATGAATGTCTTCAAAACAAAATGGATGATTGCCATAAAACTATACAATTGCAGGTGAGCTCCTCAGAATAGGACCAGAGGTAATAGAAAAAAAGTATTATAAATATCTTGGTGGGATGAGGGATTAATGAACCTATCACTGAAAAGAAGAATGCCTGGTTGGATATGAAATCAATTAGGAATATGAATAATTAGACCTATGAAAGAGTGTAAGATCAATATGAATAATTTGAGAGGAAAGTAAAAATGGAAAGATTATCTGAAGAATTAAAAGGTATGAAATTGTCAACCCAATTTCAAGATAATATAAAACTTTTCTAGAAAAAAAGAGGCAAAAATGCAAAGAACTGGAGGTATGAAAGCTCCCAAATTAAAAGATGGAAAAATACTTACGAAATAAAAGTGAAGTGAATGAAAGTTTGTATGAACATTTGGTTCAAGTATGTGAAAGCAATGTTAACCTGCCTGGAAATATGGCTGTATATGACCATGTACATGGACGATAGTTCAAACAAAATTTTCTTCATAGGAGTTTGTGTATACATGAACGGCTGCGCTTATAGCTAAAACCCGGTGACATTTATTTCCATAATGGCACTTGCACTAATCTGTGGTAGAATTAAAACACTAAAACGCAATTCAGGTTATTTTTCTTTTTTATTCATGGCATTTTACTTGAAACAAAGTTTGTGTAACGCTATCATAATGAAGCTGTCAAAGACAACCCATAGAATATAACAATGATAATTTTTATATAAATCACGTTTGCTGGTATAAATATTTTTTTATTCAAGAAAATATGTTGTTAGCATTGTTGATTTATAGCAATGACTTTAATGTAAAATTATAAAATGAAGAAAAATATTAAATAAGAAAGTTACTCTTTAAATACAGTTTTATCCGCAGAAACTCACTCCCGGACTGATTAATACTTCCATTGGGGTGTCAATAGAAAGGAATGAGGACATAGTATGCGAATGAGCATGGCACAAATAATGAATGTCAAAAAATTAAAGCAAAATGGTAAAGGTATTGAGCATGATAGTATTGCTATACAGCATAGGTTCCAACCTATTCTGGTGTGCCTTCCTGACAATTTTTTTTAAACAACGAAAGGAAGGGTATTACTTGAATTATGGAGAAAAGTAAGAATAAAAATATACTGGCCACTTCCCAGACTACCAGTCTGTCTCTTGGGCCTACTACCCCCTAAAATACCTCTCCAGTACCCACAAAGGGTGGTATCCCCCTATGCCATAGTATTTTTTCATATATTTTAATAAAATAATCTGATTACTGATCTGGTTTCTCATCATTATGACAAGATATGTACCCAAAGATCATTACACCCTTAAACTTATAGCCATATCCAGGGCTTTTTTTGAACAAAAAAGGTCCCGAAACTCACTTCATGTCGAGCTTTTTACTAAAAAAAATATTTAAATATCATTAAAATATTCATTACAAAACCATGTTTTATCATTTTGACGAATTTTATAAATACATATTGTAATTACGTAAGCACAAACATTGTTTCGTCTAATTGATATTGAAAATAATAAAAAAAACATATCTGTGATAAAAGGTTTCGGAATACCGTTCCACTGCTTTACATGAAAAAAAAGCAATGGCCATATTTATCAGCATCTTATTTAAAAATAAAAAAGTTTAATTATTTTATTTATAATACATGTACAAATATAGCATTTTTAAGCAATTGTTACTAGATTTGCAAAATGGGACCACTGTGTGACTCAATTGAATAACTTGCTAGGATCTAATAATTACCTAAATAAACTTTTGTAGTGCCATACATTTTCGATATACTTACGTAATTATCTAAAAATTAAATAATATGTTTTTGTAACATTTAGCACAATTTCAAATTTGATTATCCGATATCAATTATTTTTTACTCAAAACCTATGCAAAAGATCATAATTTAACTAACGCCATCTCTGAAGCATTATTGAAAACTAATTCAAGCACATGTTGCTTAGATAGAAATCACAATGGAGGCATTTAAACGCACTTTAATAATTCAGTCATGACCACAGTATATGGCTATGCGTACCAACGGCACGTCCAACCACAATATATTATTATATTATTTATAGTATATGGATACCAGCATAGTTTAGACTCATTCATTATAGACCATCTGGATATACCTGCTTGTACGCAGCGCCAACGGTCACAAATATAGAAAGAGAGTGTAATTGATTTTGTGCTTGCCAAAATGTCGAATGTTATGGCTTTAGGGTTAAATAAATAAAAGTTTGGACACCCTCAGAAAAATGTTAAGAAAATCCGTTGACTACCTACAAGAAAATTTTCGTTATTTGGGAGTAATTAAGTGCTCTTTAAAAATTCAAGACACGCAACAGAGGAAAATAAAATTACGAAATTTAATTCGAAATAACATTTATTCAGTAATGAATTATATTTATTTATTCTAAAATGCTATTTTGCTATAATGTCCGCCCCCGTGGTGTAATAATGGCTGCCGTACTGGAGGTCTCGGGCTCGATTCCCAGGGGAGTCAAATAAATACAAGTGATTTTTTCACTCTAATATTTATTCAATATTACCCTGGACTGGTACCTGAAGCGGAGGGCTGATCACCTTTCTTTCATGTGTTAGCGATCAAGATAACACTGCGTTTATGATGCAGTGCCCTATGCACCACTGGGTGCGAATAAGGGTTTAAAGAAGAAAAAAAATGTTCTTATTTTCATGAGTAAATTTGTTTATATTCTAACGTGTAACATTTGTGATAATTGTGATATGTAACGTTTTCGTAATTTCGATTTCAATGAATTGGTACCGAAAAATGTCTTCACTCAAGTGTCAAATTAAGATTTAAGGAATACATTTTCTTTTAATCCTTATCCTTACGCAATGGTACATAGGGTGCTGCATAGTATTGGTGCGGTGTTATCTTATTAGTTAACAACTACATGAAGGCTAAGTGATCACTCCTGCGCTGCAGGACCAGTCTAGGGAAATCTTAAATAAATATTAGAGTGTAAAATCACTCATATTTTTCCTCCCCCCCCTGGGAATAGAACATGGGACCTCTAGCATGGTAGCTAAATAAACTAACCATTACACCACGGATACGGAAATACAGTATGAAAAACGTATCTCCAGTTTGACTAAAAAAAAAACCAAGTTGTGTTTGTTATTTTCGTAGTCAAGTCCCCTAGATTATTCTGCTGGATTACTATTACATTTTGATGATTTTTGTGTTATTTTTTATTTTGGAAGAATTTTTATATTATAATATAATAGCTGTTATTCAGTTTGATGACATATCGTCAAGAAATTTCTCGATTTTAACCCAATTTCCTAAGTTGAATCGATAAAATTTCGCTTACTTAAATTTTCTTTTGGGACTGAAATTTCAAGGTAGTAAAAAATCGCATAAGATTCCAAATCCAAAATTCTATACACGGAAACGTAAAATCGCAGGCTTGCCAACCTAAACATACTTCTTCGTTTTACTTTTTCTTCTCTCCCTTATCCCCACCCAATAGTGCATGGGACACTGCATCATACAGAAGCGGTGTTATTTTGATTGTCAAATACGTGAAGGAAAGGCGAACACCCCTGCGCTGTGAAAAATTACTTTATATATTTATTTTATGTTGATCCTCTTGGAATCGATCCCGATACCTCCATCATGGCATGCAAGTGCGCTGATAACTACACTCTGGAAGAAGACAGTCGTCGTTTTACAGTCGATGATACGAGTATACCCAATGTATAATATGTATTATGCCAAATATTACATATAAAATATTGTCATACCAATCATACGAGGCGAGTTACGAGTACGTTTTTGATTAATTTAATACATTTTATCTATTTTTTTTAATGTTTTTCGCAGATACTTTGTAGCACATTTTATAAACTTTATAAAATAAAACAGCTTTGTTTTAACCACTTTTCATTGGCACACTTTCTCCAACCGGTTTCGAAAAGAACCTTGTCATCCTCAGGGTGTATGTACTAATTCTAAAACATTGAAATAATCATAGTTAGGTTATAATTAATTACCCTTCCCTTACGATGCCAAAAACTTCCACGCACTCGGTACACCATATTAAAATATGATTTTAAAAAATCCTAAATGTTGCTTTTATTGAGCATTGCGCAGCGAATACGCCAACTCCGGATGACAATAAAAGGTGGTAAAAACAAAGTTGTTTTATTTTATAAATTTTATCTAGCTTATTTAGAACTGCAAAGGTCAAGCGCTTTATAAATATTTATTAAACCTTTTGCCAACAAAGTAAAGTACCGAGATAAATCATAATGAAACACTCTCCCTATCATTCATCGTTCACTTTGTGTAATACCACATTATTGTCAATTTTTGTAATTTTATTTATAATTAATCTTAATTTTGTCCACCTCCGTAGTGTAATGGTCATCACGCTCGGCTACCGTTCTGGAGGTCCTGGGTTCGATTCCCAGGGGGGGTAAAATAAATATAAGTGATTTTTTCACTGTAATATTTATTTAATATTACCCTGGACTGGTACCTGAAGCGGAGGGCTGGTCACCTTTCCTTCATGTATAAACGATCAAGATAACACTGCGTTTATATGAAGCAGTGCCCTATGCACCATTTGGGTGCGGATAAGGGTTTTATTTATTATAATATTAATACCACATTTTTATATTTTTAAAGTGGTATTAAACAAAGTGAACGATGAATGATAAGGAGAGTGTTATATTATTATACCACAATGTTAGCAATGCTTTAATATACAAAATATAAATCATAATGGATGAGAAAATATAAGATAATTGACCCATCCCATTTTTGTTTGTTTCGGCCAAAATAAGATTGACGGTCATTATTTTAGTATCTGTGTAACATATACTATATGTTAGGTTACATTTGTACAATAATTTTCCATTTTACATACTCATAATTTCGTAATGTTTGTTTTGATGTTCTCCTTTAAATTAATTTATTATCTTATCCTACTCATAGCATGTACATTGTTAGTTTATCTTTATATTGTGTTGATCTATATTGACCATTGATTTATATCCAACTAGGTTGTATTTATTTTATTTATTTATATTTTAAAAAGATAAAAATATTATTTTAAAAATCTGTGTGGTCAATGTAAAATGTTGATTCACAAGTAAGATAATCAGCAACAAAGAAATTTCAAGGATAAATAAAAAAACTACATTTTACAAGAACGGGATATTTATTCCAATAATTATGTAGATTTATTACCATAACACCAATATACTAAGGTTACGTATAGCATCAAATTACAATAACATAGTGGCTCGAAAATATGTAAATGTAAATATGTTTTTTGTCATTTATTAATTTTTGTTTAAAGTAAATGTTTAAAGATTTAGATAACACTATAAATACAAAATATAAAGACGAAGAAGTTTGAGGAAACCGAGGCATAATTGAAATTATATAAAACTAGAGAAAATATTTACAAGAAAATAAAAACCGGAAAGCGAATATTACAATTTTACACGAATCATATTCTATCATTGCGTTATAAAACTAGGCATTGTGATGGTAAAAAAAATATTAATACACATATACCAATTTACTAAAACGAATACGAATATGGTCTTAAATAAAATGGAATGCATAAAAGTAGAAAGTATTTAACAACTGCAGCTTAAGTGGATTCCATTCCGGGAATTGAGTGGAACATGTATTTAAGGCCCGCTGAATATTTGTACACCATCCATAACAGGAAGCCGTAGAACAAAACTGTTACCACTTTGTCCACAAAGTACATCCTGAAATTGAAAAGAAAAAATATATTTAAAATGGAAATGAGTGCTACATTTAAATAGTATTTGTTATTCCTCGCTATTTTAATAGTTTATACGTTTATTTCTGTGTGCGTATTTGCAAATCACTCTTGAGACTTTGGCGTCCCATGAAGTGATTTTATCGGTTTTATTCCTCTTGGCCCTATCCGTACCCAAGTGGTACATAGAGCACCGCTTCGATTATTTGATAAGGATTATGAGAAGAGAATCAGTTTGATAGCTGTTCGAATGGTGAAATAAGGAAATAATGCAAGGCTGAGGATAAGCATTATCGATAAAAATAAGAAAGGTGTGTTGAGGTGGTTTTGACATGTGGAACTTATGAGTGAGTTAAACAAATTTATGAGGCGAATGTAGTTGGAAAAATAAGCAGAGGAAGACCGAGGAAAACTTGGCAAATACTTGAAAGCAGCCGGGTTAGGAGTCAAAATGTATGAGGATATGCATACATGTGGAAGAGGCGAAGAATGTTTGCAAAGACAGTGGTGTGGCGGTCAATTCTCTCTGCCCATCCTGCGAGGAAGCGGCGTGATGGTTAGTTAGTTAGTTAGTTAGGGTGATCAATCCTGCGCTCCAGATTCAAGGATGTAAGGGTGCCGACGACGGAAGAGAACGAGGTCAGGATAAAGAGAATTACTTACACATTGTTGACGAATCTAGCCCTCGGCAGTGACGAGAGTGGTTCCTTGAGACAGTATTGTCTTCCTCCGAGAATACACCTCTTTATAAATTCTTTGTCTTCGATAACCTTTAGATCCATGGGGAATACTTTCTTCTCCTTTTCGCTCAGATTTTCATATAGATTGTTGAAATTTTTGACATCGAAAACCCATTCCCTCGTGGTGAAAAATTGGAGAACTTCTAAACCGTCTGAAATACGGCTCTGAATCCGCACCATACTGAAACAGATATTAAAAAGGGTTATCACATCGAACAAACTGACACCACGCACATAAAAAACTATTCTTGGATATGGCTGAAGAGTTCACTTCAAAGCTGGTATTGATTGGCCACCAAAACTGTGTAAGGATGTTGACATATTGGGTATAATAATATTAATTGTGGAGCTTATATCTCCCAGCGTCTTTCTATCGCCTAACTGTATGGTACATCCAGTCCAATGTATTAGAATATCCACAACATTTTGAGTGTGTCCAAATACTTGTACACACGAATTGTAAATATTTGGACACACTCAAAATATTGTAAATAAATTATCTGGTCAAATTGTAAGCTTAAATAATAAAAATTAAAACGATATTTTCTGGCGTTTCTCATGTGTGTGATTATAATCCAGGATTCGGACCTCACATACTAATAAAAAAGAGTTTCTGCTTTTCATCTCACCAATAGATGTCTCTAGTAAAGTTGTATTATTTATTGATTCGGCATTAACTTTGCGGAATGACATGATTATTTTATTAAAATTAAACACTTGAATAATCCACTTTATCGAGTTTTATTTTTATTTACGACTAGTTTCCAAAACGACAATTGTTTTCATCTTCTGGTACAAATTAAAACTTAATTTAATTTGTACCAGAAGATGAAAACAATTGTCGTTTTCAAAACTAGTCGTAAATAAAAATAAAACTCGATAAAGTGGATTATTCAAGTGATTAATTTTAATAAAATAGTAAAGTTGTAGTGATTCAAGAACAACGTTTCGAAATTGGTTCATATCTATAGAACTTCCAATTTGAGTAGTGTGGTTGTCAATAATGGGTGGAATTGGTGAACGTTACACGTGTGTAAAGTGATTACGTAAATGCCTAGATTTCCATATTCTTCTTCACCTTTGATGAGATGTCAAAAAATAATATTAGAATATCGCCGAAGTAGTCAAAAACAATTTGCCCAATTCAGCACCTTATTAGACATGACATGACTTATTATTTGACATGATTTTCTACTCACAATCGTTTTTGACCAATCAGAAGCATAATGAAGTCGATGAAGTAGGCTGGAAGCCAGTGGAAGAAGAAAACACAAAGGTTGTGGACGATTTTATTTTTCCTTATGTCACCATCAGGGTACCAGAGCGGGTTGTCGAACGGATACTCTCGGACAGTAGAGCGCCCGATCTCCAACACTTGAGCCCAAGTGGTCGTCTTCGATTCTGCGGTCGACAAGTTGAACACTGGTATTTCCGGAGGGCTGAAATGAATACGAAATGAGGATATATATCCATTCAACGGACATCATTGGATGTTTCGCAATAGTCGAGTATACTTTGTATTATGTTAGGAAAATCGACGTTTGACATTATTCAAAATGAGATCGGAATAATTATAAGAAGTAAGAAAAGGCGTATGAGGACGATTATGGACAAGAAAGACCCAGCAAAACCAAATTCGGGAGATGAAATCTAGTCATGCTAAGAGTTTGTTTAACTGAGAAATATATGGAATCGAAGAAGTTAACAGTGGTTAGGTCAAAGGTGTGGAGTTGACCCTGTGAAGAAATGATAAGATGGTAGTGTTAGTAAACCTATTGACTAAACAGTTTTTAAAAGATCGGTAAATTTTCGAGTAAGAATTAGGAAGATAGAAGGATGGACCAACTGGTGCATGTGGTTTAGACTCCAAATCTAATTATCACTAAAGTGTTGAATAGTGAACTAGTAAAACGAATTAGAAAATGCATATACATATATATTTATTAGAATTCGAAACATACTGAACATCGACAACCTAAAAAGAGTTTACTATGCTATTGTACACTCACTACTACAGTACGGCATTGTTGGATGGGGAGGCTCATACAACAACATACTGAACTCTGTGAAAATAGTACAGAAAACAATAATTAAAGTTATTTTGAAAAAAAAAACATATCCAACAAAATTATTATTTACAAATTCAAGTCCCAAACATAGAAACCGTTTTTCAAAAAACACAATTTTTCAAATACTAAAAGGTGACAAATATTTGAATTTAAAAAAAGTTTATCTTCGAGATTTTTAAATGATTTTTCAACTCCAAAATGCAATACCAAGCAATTTCAACAAAACTTCAAATATTTGGGAATTAAATATATCAATAGACTCTCTAAAGAAATTTTTAAAAATAGAAAAGATAAAAATTCTTAAGAAAAAAAATAATGCCCATTACATATAAATCTTGAAAAAATATATAAAAAAGACTACCACCAATTATATAAAACATTAAACCATGAGTGTAAGTCCCTCTCCAAGCATAAGAGCTCAGTCTCTTTTTTGGAGAGGCACAGCGAATCTAAAACTAAAAGATGGCCACATGTATAAATGTTTAGAAAATGTATTATGTTGTACTTAAAAATGTAACTACTTATATTAAATAAAAAATGTTTAAAAAATGACAGTCAAAATTGAACTTACAGCTTGGTCGAGGCGACCTTGTACGCCAGTACAATGAGTCCGTTGATCGCACTGTCAACCGGTATGACTTCTGCGTGATAGTCTCCATTGCAGTGCATAGATCTAATGACGCCTTTACCGGCGCCAATCATGAGCCCTACGGGTCCATTCAAATTGTCCACCCAACCCTTTAAGGGTTCCTCCCAAGCGGGACACACTAGATGGAAAAAAAAACATTTTTATTTATCGCATTGAAATACGTTATTGCTCGCACTAGATATGTGCCGTTATGCTGGGGAAAATGGAGAAATTTCAAGCGAATTCTTCTATATTCTCAATATTATTAATATTTAAAGCATTTACATTGTGGTTAGTCATTTTTACTTTTTTTTTTAGAAAAATGTTAGTAATATTAGTATATAACCACTCACCGGTAAGTGATTATATACTAATACATATTACTAACATATTTGTAAAAAAAAAATAAGTAAGACTTCTTCTATATTGGGCTAATATATACACGTAATCAGAAATTAGTTTAGGAATTGTCATTAATTAATTCATTCATATCCCGTCGACAGAATCTTGCGAGTTACATTATTATAACAAAACGTTACTTTGCAGTTCACATCTTCATAAACTTATGTAAATAACATTGTTTCATTTTTTAATGTCATAATCCACCGATAAGACACATAAGATGGCTGGGTCTACGCAGATGAATCCCTTGTATATGAGTAACTTGGCAGTCTAGAGATCTTTCACTTCACAAAAATATTTAATAAATTGTAATTATTAGCTGCCTTACAATACTAATCGATAGCCGATTTAAAATTTCAAAGTCGATAGAAATAAAAGAAGTAAGTAATAACTACAATACTTAGTTAAAGCTATATATTCCGTATGCAATCGATGCCAGATGTATGATACAGGTATAATTCGATGATAGGTACATAGCATACCCGTGACGTTATATTGTACACTGTGAGGATGGAGTATTGATTGGATAACCTTTGAAATATTCGAGCACAAATTCGAAAAATCTTAGTACAAAGAAGTCATTCACATTTTTGCTATAACATTCATTTTCATTATCAATACATTCTTGTTAATGCAATTGAACATTTGAAATAATGTACTTATGGCAACTTAATTTTCTCTAAATCCAGGTAACATTTTACGTAATTGATTTTTTCTCAAAACACCATTTTTGCATTGAGAAAATAAGTTTTTCTTCGAAATAATATACATGTTCTAAAAAAAATGCAATATACATTCTTTATAAAAATCGGGCGTGAACAGACTTATGACCGGTTGCGTTGTATTCCCTTCAATAATTTATCTTCAAATCGTAATTACCCATATTTAGGCCATAATTTATAATTTATTCATAATCTTTTAGTAGAAACCCCTATTTTATTTTAATGTTTAATGCCGTCTTTAGCGCAAAGATTCATTTGTCACCTACTTATGCCAGGTATTTATTTACTAAACTATTGATGTAACTGCCACAAAATTTCCTCTTTATTGTTTACTGGACTCATTCCTTACGAGGCACTCTGCCAGGCGTTCAGAGTATACGTAAGTGTTTGTGTTGGGATGGACGCCAGGAGTGTGGGATTATAGTTTCCAGAGCCTTCTCATCCCTCCACTGGATTAG
Source organism: Brachycentrus maculatus (assembly GCF_059751285.1). NCBI lineage: Eukaryota > Metazoa > Arthropoda > Insecta > Trichoptera > Brachycentridae > Brachycentrus > Brachycentrus maculatus. The sequence continues at coordinate 814,120 of NW_028280972.1, forward strand.
GAGGAAGTGGTTATGTGTATGAATGCAGAGGTAAATAGGTAATTACCGATGCTGGGACGGGCGATGACCATGGGCATGTTGGGGTATTCATTCCTCACGAGGCACTCTGCCAGGCGTTTGGAATAAGTGTAAGTATTGGGATGGACGCCCAGGAGTGTGGGGGTTATCGTGTCCAGAGCCTTCTCATCCATCCACTGGATCAGCCGCATCAAATCTTGGGGATGAGCCGGTGAATCGATTACCTTGGAAAAATCACAGACCAAAAGAGTTACAATAATTCTAATAAAATCACATGCGACACGTCGGTAACTCGCCGCTATATCTACATATCGCTCACTCCTTTCAACAACGTCATATTTCAAAAAACTTGATAATTCAGGAGATCGTTTTTAAAGTTTAAAAATATAAAATAATGTATTAAAAATAAATATCAAGCCACTTATTGAACTTTTAACTGTGCAACAGATATTTTTAGGTAAAACCTGAATTTTTATTCTCCATTTGAAAAATATTTAGTATATTCAAAAAAATTATTAAACAATACATTATCTTCAAAATGCAAAAACAACACTTTCTGCCCTGTAGCGGGTAAATGTTATGTTCAAAATATGCCGCTTTTGCTGGGATATAGTACATTTTCTGGGCATTCCAAAAACATGCACTACTGAAAATTAACGATTTTTGATATATGAAGTTGTAGAAAGGAGTGAGCGATATACACGTATGTCCTTAAAAAATACATTCAATATTTTTTTTATATGAGGAACCGTATTTTTTTGTATGAGGAACCGAAAAGATATGGTTCCTCATTGTTTTTAACTAGCTTCAAACAGTAAATGCATGTACGAAAATCTAATTGGGAAAGCAATGAGACAACAGTAAAGCGGTAGAAATTTTACTTTTTGTAAACCGTTCTGTCTTTTCTATGTCCTAACAATAAACTATAAAAATAGTATTATTGGATAAATTAATATTAAAAATCGCGGCATAGGAATCCGCGTCAGATTATGTGGGAAAATTTCATTTCACATTTCATACATTTTTTTTTTCATTAAGTAGTAATTTACATATTGTAGTTGTGATATTAATTTATATAATTTCAACACTATAAACTTTTTCTGGCCATATTATGTTTTTATGTACTGCGACAAATCATTTGAACCATGTTTTTGTGTTTTAGAAAATAATCTACGCTCTGTTAAACGACATAATGCGTGACAAAACATTGAACAAAAATAAAAACACAATCACTGTACTTTTTTTTAATTAGAAAAACATAAATTTACTTTCTTTCATTTTCCTTTTAGTTTAAATATATTATAGTAGGTAAAAATCTTAAGTAAGTCCGTTAAACAAGATTCTACTTAAGTAAATTACGTTAAGTAGAATCTTGCCATCAAATAAGACTGACTACAGTTACGCATAAACAAACAATTAGTGAAGTATGCAGGTATGCAAATGTGTTAGTAGAATCGCGTGGATTATTTGGTGGTGATAAAATTGTTCTGCTGATATCTTCGTGCCTTAGTACATTAATTATCGGTTGCACATAGAAATTACAGCATTACATCTCAAAGGTATTTCAATTACCAAAATAGCACATTTAAATTGGATTATCGCACTTGCATTGCTCTTACCATTCATCATAACACAGTTGTTTTGTCTTTATCCATACAGGCAACATATGTCTAATCGATTTATTACTTCTTCATTTCGTTAGCTAGTCAATTTACAATCATATTTTTAATGTTAATTGCTGTAAGCGGAAATCTTATTATTTATTGATTCGGCATTAACTTTGTGGAATGACGTGATTATTTTATTAAAATTAAACACAAATAAATAAAGTGGTATATTCAAGTGTTTAATTTTAATAAAATAGCGGAAATCTTTGTCTAGTTTATGCACTCTTGAAACTTTTATTGTAAATATTACAGTTTTCTTTAATCTTTTAAAGAATTTCATGTACTTTTTAAATTATAAAAATAAACATAGGTATGTAAATACGCGTGCACAGTTACGCAAAACAAGGAGATATTACCATAACCTGCTGTTTATACTATTGGGAAAGTGAGAATGAAATGAGGCGCACTAAATTAAAATACACTAAGCAAGTTATTCGCAATGCAGTTTATTCCAATTATGTACAGACTACGCAAGTACGTGATTACGCAAGTGGTCATAATGAGCGAATAAGCATCGTGCAGGAAATGCGTGTACCTTCTCGTCCAATGTATCGAAGTCGGCGTAGCAGAACGCGGTGGAGAGGTGGACGAACACCTTCAGCCGGGCCATGTCCCTGCACACCTGGATCACTCTCCACGTGCCCGTGGTGTTCATGTCGATGGCATCCTTTAGCTTGGCTTCCAGCTTGAGGGTAGCCGCGCAGTGGAACACGACGTCCACCTCTCTGCGCAGCATCTCCAGGCTGCTGCTGTCCAGCCCCAAGTTGTCGAACAAGACGTCTCCTTGGACGGGAACCACTTTCTTCATGGCATCGGGTTGGGATTCGCGGAGTCTGTTGAACATCTGAAAGGAGTTTACATCGGGTTCATATACTTCAGTCGCGAAGGCACAAATAAAGTGTCTAATTGTAAGAATCGAACTACTATGGAAAATAGACCAATAAATCACCTGGAAAAAGTGAAGTCTATGTGATGTGTTTCTCGATACTTACTGGCAATTTCCACATATCCTCGAGTCTCAGGTTGACGGATTTGCCTCTCTTGGGTCTCATGAGGGCGAATATTTTGGACACTCCGGGACAGCTGTAGAGAAGTTTCTCGATGAGGACTTTTCCCATGAACCCGGAGGCTCCAGTTAGGAAAATCGCCTTCCCTTTGTAGAATTCAGACACTGATGTTGGATCGGAAGCCATGGTTACGGTTGGTGGACTTCAAATTTAAATCTGAGGAAATAAAAAGGACATGATTTATAAATAATTAATACATTTGAATGAAACAAAAATAACAACACTAAACAAATACACTTTATTCATAAACTGAACATATTTTCGGATAAATAAGAAAGAAAATGGTAAGTTTATAAATAAAACATGTCAAATTGTTTTATTGCTCCCTTAAAATATTTTTTTTACTATTAGAATTACAACTACTGTCCAAGTCCATGAAATTGTGGAATAGAATAGGAATCGCCACTCGTTCGCTTCAAAATGATAGGCTCGTAATATTGTACTTGAACACATCGTTACTAAGCACAAAGATAAATCATCGTTATCATTGATCAAGAAATCAAATGATGCCTTGACTACAACATAATGATAATTTGACAACATCACTCACCACCTGACGCAAATAGTATTATAATATTTGAATTTCGACAAGACAATGTTATTTTTCACCTCTCTGAAAATATTACATTAATATTTTAGTATCTTATTCCATTTTACGCAGAACATATAAAGCTCGTCTTATTGCGTCGTGTGTGATGAATTGACTGATTGCACTCGAAGAATAGAAAATTAGCTGACGTTACGCGTCAGTAATTCTTAACCCGTTTTGTGTCAGAATGAAATGAATTTCATAATTTAGGCCTTTATATTGTGCACTCGGAAAAAAAAGTTTAAAATAAAGATGAATAAAGGTATTCAGTGTTTTTCTTTTGCTACTGAAATAAAAGTGAACTCACGATTATAGTTACATTTTCTAAAGGTTTTGGGAGTGTTTCCACATAATGCAATTCGTGCATCATTATATCCAGTCAATCCTAAACGCCATAAGGAGCTATTGTGAACGATCACACACTAGTTACTTTAAAACCTTGAAAATATATAGAATCTTTAAGCATACAAAATCAATATTATTTTTAAAAGTTATTTATCGAGTAAATATCTATCGGTAATGTAATCGGTTAAATCTGCGAGTAATCCTTTAATACAAATACAAACATATTTATATAATATACAATATATACAAATCTTTATATGGTACATACTCGCCTGCCTGTTAAGGAAGTTAGTATGATAATTTCTTAGAGAGTTGCTACAATCAATATAGGCTATGTTGGTCATATTACGAAATACCATCATTACAGGAAATACCGGTATATTAAAAAAGACTCATTACGTTCGTACTTTAAAAACTTTTTAAATCATAACCATTTCGTAGCACAAATTTTTTTTTTCGAAAATAAATGTCGAAAATCTAGATGTACACGCAGTATTATGTGAGTAAAAAAAATCGTTTTTTTTTTTTTAAATTTTAATTTAAATTGAATTATTACTGTGATATGTGATAATGTAGTATTGTGAACAAGGATTTGGATGCATCCAAAAATGTGACGGTTGGGTTGATTTGATTTTAATATTTCTCATGTTCTATCTAATATGTGGAATTTGATTCAGATATATAAAAAAATCTTGTTTTTTTTTTTAAAGTACGGTTTTATTAGAAAGATTGATAGATATGATATATGTATTGAAAGACGATATATTTAGTTGCGCTGGTTGATATAGACATCTGGAAGTCGGTTGTTGCCACACGATTGGCGATTTTCTATCGCTTCCAGTTTTTTTTTTAAATACTGACTTTGAAAAATGAGATGACTTTTTAAATATTTTTGAAACTGATATCTTTCGTAGAAGTAAGTAAAAAAAAAAGTAAAAATATCCTTGTTTATGATTTCATTTTTTAATCTTATTTTCATCTTCAGAAATTATGAAGCCTCAAAGTTACAACAAACTTACGAATAATAATTTTGAGAACTACTGCATACAAAATATAATTTTGAAAACTTTTCCTTTCAAGCCGTTGGTAATATCTTGTCAATTTTTTTCATATGTTTTTCACGGATACATTGTGGCACATTTTGTAAATTTAAATCGTTAACTTGTTCAATTCTAAAACATTAAGAACATTATTATACTCATAATTCATAAACCCTGACGATGACAAGGTTCTTGTCGAAACCGGTAGGTTAAAATGTACTAATAATGAAAAAGTGGTTAAAACAAAGTTGTTTAATTTTATAAGTCTTGTCAATTTGATAAAAATGTGAAGATTTTGTCGTTTGAATCAACTAAATTTAACTCAATTCAATAAATAATCACCGAAATGGTATATTGCATAAAAACATTAACCTTGATTTTAAGTAATAAAACAATTTGTTGACAAAGTCAAGGATTATTTTCCTCATCTGACTTCATAACTATTTTATAGTACCGGAAATATAAGGGAAATTAACACACCGAATCAGTTAACATTAACTTCCTTAGAGGTTTTCCTTACAACGAAGTTAAACAATAATCATTAATAACAATTTATTACCGCTTGCGATAAAGGTTTTACATCTTGCTAGCCCTTCAAAAGTTGTTTCTAATTTCTAGCCTATTTTATGGACGACATTGGCCCAAGACTAATGAGGATCTTATTTTAGTAACTGATATATTATGTTAATCCCAACAAAATTAGCATTATTTGCGTATTATCAATTTTTTATGTAACTAAAGATTGTTTTCATATTCACAGGTATTGTTCCGTGGAGTGTAGGAATTTGTGATTATGAAATATAAATCTACATCATTTATCGGTGATCATCTTTGACGGTCAATCAATTCAAAAACCTACGCTTACGCATATTACCATATACAAACAAATGATGTAATAATTATAATTAATTCACTAACAAGGTAAAACCATTACCCAGGGATCGCATGCTTACTTGACCGTCATGATTTAATATTAAATAACGTAATCCTAAGAATTTTATAATTTGTCCACAATACCAAATACGTACAATACCTTTATACAGTAATGACCTGCGATGTTTTCGAGACACAAGCTATCGCACAGCCGATTTTTTTATTTGACTCGCCGGTCATCATTCGAGTTACGAGTGAGCTTCGTGGTGTGAGTTCCCTGTCCTACGTCTTATTCTAATCCATTTTGGCAGTGCATTAAATCCGCCGCTGCTTTGAAATGACGGAGAGCTCACATCTCGCCTACCTGGCATGGCCTGGAGTTGTCCGAAAGGGATTTGGAAGAATTGTAACCCAAAGTGGGTAGTAAAAGAGGAAATTGTGTCAATGTGGTTAAGCTTATCAAGGGGCGCGCCCAGGAACTGACAGGAAGAACTAACTGGATGAGGAGAAAGATCTTTACCAGTAAGATTAAGAAAATGTTGGGAATCTGAGAAAGACTTTTTGAAAGGAAAGCCAGGAAAATGGACTTTTTGAAAGGAAAGCCAGAAAAAGAAAAAAGCCAGAAAATTTTGCTATTGATCCTAAGTCGTAGGTAATTTATATCTGGTTAAATTAAAAGCTAAAATAATAAAATGAAAATGATATTTTTCGGCGTTTCTCATGTATGTGATTAAAGTCCAGGATTTGGACCTCGCATACAAATATAAGAGTTTCTGCTCCATCAAAAAGCTTCTTCATCTCACCAATAGATATCTCTCGTGAAAATCCTGGTGATTCTTTACAATGTTTCGAAATTGGATCGTATAAATATATAGAACTTCCAAGAATTTGAGTAGTGTGGTTGTCAAATCATGGGTAGAATTGGTGAATATTACGCGTGTGTACGTCGTAAGTCCCATAAATTCCCAGACTTCCATATTCTTCTTCATCTATGTTGAGATCTCAAAAAATAATATGAAAAATAACTGCTTTAATTGGAGATAATCCAGATTTGTGAACAAGTATTTGGACACACTCAAAATGTTGGTGATTTTCCGAAATACTCCGAAAAGAACAACGAAACAAATATCCTTGGAAATTTTTAAATTAAAGTAATTAAAGTATAAAAACTAAGTATTGTAAATCACTGACATCTCTATTTCGATATTTTTATAAAGTGCAAATATTTATTATATGACATGTTTTTTACTTAATAACCAACGTTAATAATTTTTTTTTTGTTGTTGGCTGGAACGGATTAATTCATTTCTGTGTAAAAAAATTAAGATTTGACATACAAGCAATTAGGCTTGCGAGCTAAGCTACGGAACGAATTACGAGTATACTCGTGTAAGTCAAGGTATCGCTGTATAATACTTAAGGCGCGGTACTATTAGAGCTGTCGGAAATTATGCAATTTTCCAAGAGAAATCTATTTCATTCATAGTAATTCACTTCAAGAGCTCACCTGTTCTTTATGATCCGAATATTTTTTTTTATATACTGCAACACAAATCATTGTTCTTCTTCTAGCACATCCGAAAAAAAAATATATATACATGCCTCCGTAGTGTAATGGTCAGCACGCTCGGCTACCATTCCAGAGGTCCCGGGTTCGATTCCCAGGGGGGTTCAAATAAATATTTGTGATTTTTTCACAGTAATATTTATTCAATATTACCCTGAACTGGTTCCTGAAGCGGAGGGCTGATCACCTTTCCTTAGTGTGTAAACGATCAAGATAACCCCAATGGTGCATAAGGCACTGCGTCATATAACGCAGTGCCTTATGCACCATTGGGGTGCGGATAAGGGTTTTATTATTTATTATTATTATATATATATATATATATATATATATATATATATATATATATATATATATATATATATATATATATATATATATATATATATATATATATATATATATTTAATGTTTGAAATTAATTTATCTACTCGTACAATAATTAATAGCCTATTTTAAAAAAGTACGAGTTTAAACAAAGTTCTCTTGTGGTAGAGTTTTAGAAAAATGTTGTGGATAAATGATTTCAAATTACTGTTCTTAATCAAACAAATAAATAATTAAAAGTTGTTCAATGATTTCCATTGTTGATTATTCTTCTCTAGTTGTATGATTTAGTTAGAGTATTGCATGTCTTCTAGCTCAATAATTAGACTACAAGTGACCATGACACACTAACATTATAAAATTATCTCTTCGTTCAAGTTCACCTTTGAATACTTTTAGTTTGCGGTAAAAGCTTAATTCAAATTCGTCTAAAAAATGGATAGAAGATGTTTCAATCAAATATTTCCTACGAATGTAGAAAGAAACGCTTTGTGAAAATAGGAGTGGGTAAGTCATATACCAGAATTTTGCAAGGTAGGTTAAAAGAAAGTTTGAGATTGGAGACCAATAACTGGATATTTAAAATAATAATAATTTAAAATCTGTAATATTTAAAACGCAGAAAAAAATATTTTGCTTGTATAAAAACTGTAACTGATTTAAATTTAATGAAACAATAAATAAATAGCTATTTTATCGTTTTATTAAGTTCAAAGCAGTCAAGTTTTTATACAAGTGAATGTTTTTTTAATAGTTTTTCTGGGTTTTAAATATCTATAATATTTTAAACTTGTATTGAATATCTCCATATTATTTTAATATAAAATTTATTAGTCCTTGTATGAATTTGGATCAGAAATTTGAATACATTGCTTCAACCTTGACCGACTTGAGAAAACTACTTACACACCAGATTAAAGAATACGCATATGGTTTTGTGCACATACGTAATCTTTTTATTATTCCGATAAACTTCAATAAACTTGCGTATTCTTTATAAAGTTTTTTAACACCTTTATTAAAATTATTTAGTTTCATACATATAAATTAGTAAAAGGCAAATGAATAAAGACGATGTTGTTCAAAGCATCTGGATTGCTTATGGTATACAGACTGATTCTGACACAGGAATATAAGAGTTTCTGCTTAATAAAAAGCTTCTTTACATCTCACCAATAGATGTCTCTAGTGAAGATTCTAGTGATTCAAGAACAAGGTTTCTAAATTGGTTCATATATATAGAACTTCCAAGAATTAGAGTAGTGTGGTTGTCAATAATGGGTAGAATTGGTGAATGTTACACGTGTGTAAAGTGATCACTTAAACCAGCCTATGACGGTCGTCAGCCCCGTAAATGCCCAGACTTCCATATTCTTCTTCATCTTTGATGAGATGTCAAAAAATTATCTGACACAGGAACATTATGAAATACGTAAATGTGTTCTTATGATCGTAAATGAAAAAAAAATATCTTCATATGTAAAGAAAAATTAAATAGTATAATTTATCAGTTCATAAAATCCTATAAACTATTTTTATAAATAAGGAGAAAAAAATCGCATCCTCTATCATGTAAAAAGAAATATATGAATCGCTTTAGATTAAATTTAAAAACAGCAAATCTATGAATTAAGTGAATTTAATATAAAAACATTTTTTAAATATAGCACATTTCTGTTTTTTTTATTACTATTTTATTTTTAAGCATTTACTGGACAATTTACTGTTTGTATTTTCACCCGTGGATGAGATGACATCTGTAGTTAAAATACAAAACTAGTCGTGTTTATATTAATTAACTCAATAGTGATCTTATACAAGTGTTGTAATTTCAAATGTTTTTCCATGTTATTTGTGGTTTTTTTAAATGACGTTTAGTGTCATTTAAAAAAAAACCTACGCATTTATAATATTCGCTTAGTTAAGTCTTTGCTTTATCAAATACGTAAATCTTTATTTCGACAAAATAACGTTGTAAAATATCATTGATACATAAGTACCACATAAAACAATAGCAATCTGCAACATTGTTCATGAGTTGATATTGGTGCCATGGGAAATAAAACCTGATTCACGTTAGAGATTTTACTGACGGGTAACTTAAAGAACGCTTGTGCACTACACGGAATTTTACTGTCCGGCAGTCCGTTTAGTATGAAAAAACGGACGGTTGGCTTGTGCTTTTGCCGGTCTTCCTTTCGATCGGTGCACGATCACGGTGCGCGTGAACTCGATCACCCAAAACTATCGTAGTCGATTATATTTGAAAAAACAGGACTGCCCGACGGTAAAATTCCGTGTAGTGCACAAGCGCCGCAGTCAGTTACCCGATTGGGGTGGCATTCCTTATTATCAGTTTACATATGTTTTCAACTAATTTTTTTCGTATAAAATTATAAAAGATCTGTAAATTTACAAAACTTAACCAATTTTTTGCATTCAATACCTTTAAATGATTGAATAAAAAAAACGGAATCTATTCAAGTAACGACATATTTTAAAGAAGCCGTTATTTTATTCGGTTATTTATTAAATTGTCCATGTCTTTTAAATTTTTATTTAATAACTCAATTTAACGCAGAAAAGTACTAAGTTTTCCTCCTGAAAAAAGAAGTAGGTACGGTGTGTATTAAACAATGTGTATACATAGACATCGGAATGCATTTGGCACGGATCACGTTAAAAATAAATATTGTAATTTGTCATTTAGCTTTTCTCATATTATTGGTGAAGATTAAAATTTCTGTAGCCGAACAGTGGCCCCAATGGATACTTGGCCGAGCGGATATTACACGGAATGAAACTATTTTTTATTTTAAAAAAGGGGATATGAAAAAAAAAATCATATACATACTTAAATAATACTATTACAAACTGTCAGTATAAGAAATATTTTTCTTTATTTTCATATTTTGACTCTCATCGTCACCAAATCATACATATGGCACTACACCAGATCTATGTATTCTTTATGGATCATAAGATAAATCCAGTCTCCTCCTGTAGTCAGTTTAGCACTAAAAGACATCGCATTCTAAATAAACACTGTAAAACTTATTTTCGTCGATATTTTTTTTAAATGTGGTAATAATAACGTCAAAATATTATTTCACACAAAGGATTATTAACTATAGGATTAAATATATTGACCACTTAATTGCTGGTAAGTAACGATGTAATATAAAATACAAATTTGCTACGGCTTACTGATTTTATAATATAATGTTTACTTTGAACTATTATACAATTTTGGAACGCAATGAACTACTTAAACTTAAGTTTCTTTGTAGGTTAGTTTAAAACAAAACTAACGTATTCAACTGATCTAAACTGCGATTAAAACTGATATACGAAGTATATAGAAATATATAATAAATAGATAAATGTGACGAAATGCATTTTACATTAATTTTTTGACATCTCAACTAAGATGAAGATGAATATGGAAGCCTGGGCATTAACAGGGCTTACAACTGTCATAGGATGATTAGAGTGATCACTTTATACACGTGTAACATTTATTATTCTATATTTATAATAAATAATGTATCTTTTATGTTACAATACAATATTTTATGTTACTTCTTCTTCTTCTTTTCTTTTTCTGAGACTAAGTCCTGGCATTCTCCGGTCCGCTCCTGGGATGTGGAGTCCAGCTATTCTTCTATTGTTTAGGTGGTCTTCCTGGGGGTCTGATCCCGCTTATGCTGATTTCCGCTGCTATCCTCACCACTCGATCCGAACTCGTTCTTCCCAAATGATTTCTCTCCAGAAACGTCTTCTTTCTCTTCCCCATCGCACAACATCTTCAACATCGCAGATTTTTCTTATTTCTGAGTTCCTTACTCCGTCGCCAAGTGTAAGGCCTGCAATGGGTCGTAGAGTCTTCATTTCGGATGTCCTAAGATGTCTAATATTTTATGCGACAAAATTAATTTTAAACTTGTATTATTTTGGGAAAATGCGTTTCACAAAACTAACTTGCTTCTGGAATTAACTATTTTAATGATACAACAATGTGTACAATTTATACGCCGTATGAAACATATCGGCCTGCACATTTCACCTCGAGGTTTGGTAACGATAAATAATTAATACTCTATTTTATACAAGAACATTAATTGTCCGCCTCCGTACTGTAGTGGTAAGTGGGTTTGGCTACCATGAAGGATGTCCCGGGTGAAGAACTTCACTCTCATATATATTTGATATAATCTTGGACTCATAACAAGTAATTATTGAATGCATTTTCAGTAAATGTATATATTTTTTAATTCATTGCAAATTGACCGTTTAAACAACATTCTTATAACTAATAAAAGAGGCAAATGCAGAGCCGACGACCGATAAACGAGTTATTTTTATGAACAAGGAACATCGAGTTTAACGATAGATATTAAAATATTATTAAAATATTTTCCGTCAAAAAATACCGATATTTTTGTACTATTAAGTGCGTTTCTTCTAACCTTTTGTTGTTGTACATATATATCATTTATATCTAATAACAAGAAAAATGTAATTTTTATCTCATTGTCTACTATAACATTGTAAAAATAATAATTTTGAGACAGTTAAAGTAACCGCAAATATCACTTTCACAATTTCGAGTCTGAAGGAAGTAATTTTTCAATAAAACATGAGGTCAAAAAAAGGTTCGCTAGATACTTAATATCTATTACTATGTATACAGTTCTAGAAACAACTATTTTTTTATTAAAATATTGTCAAATTTAAAGCAATTTAAATAAAATTAACAGAAAATAATAATTAACGGATTTGTATTATTTTTTGACATTTCAATATAGATGAAGAAAAATATGGAATTCTAGGGATTTACGGGGCTTACGACCGTCTTAGGCTGGTTTAAGTGATCACTTTACACACGTATAACATTCAACAATTCTACCCATGATTGACAACCGCACTACTCCAATTCTTGGACGTTATTTTTATATGATACAATTTCGAAACATTATACAAGAATCGCTAGAATTTTCACTAGTGACATCTATTGGTGAGACGAAGAAGCTTTTTCACTGAGCAGAAACTCTTATATTTGTATTTGAGTTCCGAATCCTGGATTAAAATCATATACACGATAAAACAATATTGAAAATAACAAGATAAATAATTGTAGATAATCCAGATTTGTGAACAAATATTTGGACACATTCATGTTGTTAACATATATGTAGTTGATTGAAATTCCGAATCCGGGTTGTGAGAAAAATGACGCAAATGTGAGTGGGTATTTTTCTTTTTGGGGAAAAAATATTTATACGTATATTATGTAGCTATTCACGCCGCCGCACTATTTATACCTATTTATGACGGCGCGCCGCACAGTGTGTAATTTCGGGTCTCTACAATAGTTCAACTGTATTATTTTTCAATGTTTTTAGGACAATATAATAAACAGTTCTAAGAAAACAATTTTATATTTTTAAATTTGACTTTTTTTTACTAATATAAAAACACAAAATACGAATAAAAATACAAAAAAATAATAAAATCAATGGAAAAAAAGACATAATATTTTTTTATATTTCTAAACAGTATGTTTGTAAAACTACATATTACAAAAATTTATTCTATTTCATTACAGTCACCACTATCATCATCACCATCATTGTGCAAAATATGATTCAGAAGAGAAGATGAATCTGGACATTTGAGTAAATTTGAAGTCTCAGTAGAATAGAACTATTCTTCCTCAGACGAGGTATTTGTTTACTTGAAATGATTAAAAACCTGTTCAGTACATCTCTATTTGTATTTGATCTAGAAGTTTTTCTGCTTAAGTTTTCTCTAAACCTTCTGTACTCCTTGTTGCATGCTTTTTGGGCTTATAAACTCTTCATTTATCACTTATTCTATAGCAAATTCTCACTTATCCTATAACAAATTTTACTGACGTTAACATACAACCTTCGAAAAAAATCGTTGTGATAGTCCGTTATACCATAATACTGGAGAATATTTGTAACGATCGTTTTTTAAAGAACTCTGCCATTTGTTATAAATCGATCTACTAGCCAAAAATCGCTTTCTTCCCATATAATACACTGTGCGCCGTGCTGGAGGTAACCGGCTACGTAAAAATAGAATACATAGTATCCATTTACGAAATTAATGAGTTAGGGCGTTTGTGCACTACACGGAATTTTACTTTAATTTTAATTTCACTTCAATTTCATTTCACTTCAGTTAGCAAATAAAATTTCACTTCAATTTAATTTCACTTCAGTTAGCAAATAAAACGGATGATTGACTTGGATTGGCTTGTTCTTTTGTCTTTTTTTCTTTGGATCGGTGTGCTCGATCAGTGCGTGATCACGGTACGCGTAAATTCGATCACGCTAAAATTCCGTGTAGTGCTCAAGCTGCCTTAGTCTATGTCCTGTTCCATCAGATTACCATCAATTCGCTGCACTTTAAATATTAAGTGCAATAAAATACTGATTATAGTAAAAAGTTATACGTTTACAAGTTGTTAGAAAAATTGTCATTCGCAATACGTTTACTTATTTGCTTGTTTAATTTATTTATTGTTTTATATTTTTGAAATACGACAATGTTTTTTTTTATCCAATAAACAGACCATTAAGAAGTTATAATACCTCTCTTATTCATGTTAATTTGAAATATCACACGTGCTATAAGATATCATCAGAGATTTTTAGGAAATGAAATTGCTTTCCGAATCTTCTCAATTTTATTTTGGAAACTGTGTGCAAATTTGGATGAATCAACTTGTATGTATATTTTTGATTTGCGATCTTGTTATACAGCTACCTTTGTTCTCTAATTTTATTGTAGAAAAGCAATAATTTTAATTCTATGATTTAATTGAAAATTTATAGGCAGTGTGAACCTCGAGCCATTCTTAGTAAAATTTATAATAAAAAATCTATTTTTTAATTATTTTTTTTTAAAGTAGAATATCTACCAAGACTACTGTAGAACTACCATAGAATATATTCACGAAATGATTTCTTTCATATCGCAAGATTTCCAGGTAAGGTAAGACTTGATAGAGCGAATTTTCCTCCGCTAGAAGATATTTAGCTGCATGAATGTACACGCTATTGTACAGTCTCTATCCTGCAAGTCACCGTCTACTTGATCCAGTCTTGAGCGTGTTGCAAGTTTAAGATAAGTATTGACGTAATCGCAAAATTCAAAGTGTCGTATTGAGACAACTTTCCCTGGATATGGTGGATATTATGTACGAACTAGTACTCGTTTCTAGGTATGGACACAGTGTACACTTATTACACATGATTGTGTACTTAAGCAAAACTTCAACGGATATTTCTCAACCCATCTTCAAATACATCAAAGAGCCAATATTTCAGAACGTGAATATTATGGATAATTCGTAATAATCACGCCATATTTCACTTATCTTCTTGTTTTATTATTTCTGGCGAAATAGTTGAAATCACTTAAGTAAATACGATCAGATATTTGCGTTGAAATATTATATTTGCACTTCGAGTCTTATTTTGTTTACACAAACACACTCATACACACATATGTATATACATATATATATATATATATATATATATATATATATATATATATATATATATATATATATATATATATATATATATATATATATATATATATATATATATATATATATATATATATGTGTATCTAGGACAAGTCTAGACAAATAAATTTTCCCATGGTATGATTTGAAATAGTTATAACAAACGTAAAATATTTACATATTGGCCTTCTTTTATGTCAAAACCATGGTTAATATTAAACTGTGGAGGAGCGCTAATAATAAATTTCGAATAAATGGGTACAAAACCTTCATTCTAAGGTCATTCAACGCAAGTTGACCGAGGCATGATTCTCTAATGCGAACTCGTTTTCCACTTTGGGCCTTTTACTTTTTTTTTCATTCGAAAAGTTCTGTTTGCTTTTTTTTCGTGTTTGTTTCGAGTGTGTAAGTAGAATTCTTCAGTCATAAAATATGAATAACGCATCTACAAAATTTTACAATGAATTTTATTCATAAATATATTTTATCACAATGTCATATATATTGTAATAGATCAACAATAACAAAAAAGTATGAAAGTAATGTGAAAGTATGTATGAGGACGGCCGTCAGATCAGATCAATCAGAACCTAAAATCTTGTGGTGTCGAAAGTCTGCGTAATCGAAGGGCATGTATGACTAGAGTAAATAACATATGTATATAGATGGATGTGAATGAAGCCAGGAGTGTATGTCAGGACAGAAGGGTGTGGTGTTCTATCCTCTCTGCCTACTCCTGAAACGGCGTGATGATAGTAGCAGTTTTATAACAAATCATTTGCAACCACTTAAGTCATGATAGATTTTCTAATATAAATTTTCCATTTTTTGTAAAAAAATTAGGACATTTCTTGGTGCCTCTGCATTTTTTAAATGAATTAATAAAAAAAATTAACAACGGAACAACTAGATTTTTCTGTTCTTATTTTATTTGACCAGCAACCGAGTTAGTCGTTACCGACATCAGACTGATGATGTCGGTAACGACGAAAAACGGTCGTTGGTCAAATAAAATAAAAGTGGAAAAGCTACTAGTTGTTTTATTCCTATATTTATTCCCCCTTTTACTGCTATAACGATGTTATGGCACATTTTGCATTTAACATTTTTAATCCACTACATCTCATTGGCATTCATTTTATTCGCTAGCCTGAAATGACTTTAATTCGTTTCAAGCAAATGCTTGATAGAATTTCGGCGAATTCCCAAAATGTGAGAATGGTGTAGCACATTTTGCGATATTTAAAGGACATGTAATGATTTAGCCCATTTGCAGAATCGACGAGTGTGGACATGGGATATCATAATGGCCCATATCATCCGAGCCACCATGGGTAACACGTCTATGCCTACATAAATCGTATGTTCAAGTCATTTAAAATATAATACATATCGTATTAAACGACATATTTTACTTGAATTTTTTTCATTGTTTAGAGATTTTACATTAATACAGTGCTGACATTTCTTTAAAAAAATTCTTTATATTTTTCATAAAATATGCCATATTTATAAAATTAGTTAATAGGTTACTACTATTAAAAACATTACAATTTGACGATGACTTGGAGAGATTTAAAAAAAATCCTCTTCAAAATCTTAAAATAATGACAATTATATCTACGATAAGCTAGATCTATTTTGATATTTAGACATTGAATTGCTAAAATAAAACAAAATTGGTAAAATAATTTCAACTATGCCAAACTATGGCACTTAAAAAATTCATTATGTTCACATATCATATATGGAGAATCAAGCTATGGCGCTAGGTTGCACTAAATAATTTAAAGATCAATTTTTGTGCAATAATTGTATGGTCCTTAAAACAATGCGAAAATTCATTTGTATTAAGGGTGTACTGGCAAATACACAATTTAGTTAGCAATCGGCTGCGCGAGAAGGCAGACATGTCTCCAAGCTCTTTTTTTTAGAATACAATTTATTGGAATTTGTTTTTTTTTATGCACCACCCGGATGCGAAGGGGCCAGAAGGACGAAATAAGAATAAGACACGTAAAAAAACATAGACAGATTAACAAAATATTATTTGGAATGTCTTATTATTTATTTGTTATAACATGTTAAATTGGATACGATTAAATATTGGACATTTGATTCGGAAACTGTTGCGTTCGGAGCGTTGTACCAAAAGCTGCAAAATTTTAATAGCAGATGGCCATGATATCTTTCAAAGATTGCAATTTCCACTGAGTCTTTTCGATTTGAAATGTATAAAAAGTATCACGGGGTCACGTTGATAGAGTGAAGTGGATAAGGAATCAATTCGAATTATAATTCCTAACAACATTTTGAGTGAGTCCAAATATTTCTTCACATATCTGGTTTATCTCCAATTATAGGAGTTATTTTATTATTATTTTTTGACTGCTCATCAAAGATGAAGAAGAATATGGAAGTCTAAGCATTTAAGGGGCTGACGACCGTCATAGACTGGTTTAAGTGATGTCTTAACAAACGTGTAACATTCACCAATTCTACCCATTATTGACAACCACACTACTTAAATTCTATTTGATTTATTCATATAAATACAACTTTCAAGAATTTAAGTAGTGTGGTTGTCAATAATGGGTAGAATAGTGGTATGTTACACGTGTGTAAAGTGGTAAATAAAACCAGAATAGGACGTTCGTCAGCTCCGTAAATGCCCAGACTTCCAAATCCTTCTTCATCTTTGATGAGATATCAAAAAAAAATATACATTTTTTTTATTTGTTTGTTACAAAAGATTAAATTGGATTAAATTAAATATTGGATATTTGCCAGCCTATGACGGTCGTAAGCCCCGTAAATGCCCAGACTTCCATATTCTTCTTCATCTTTGATGAGATGTCAAAAAATAAAACGAATATCTCAATGCAATCACTTTTGTGGTTTTATATCGACCACAAATTTTCATTATATACATAAAATACTTATTACAAAATACATATGTATGGGCACTTACATATTAGCTGATAATTATATTCTAAAAATAACATAGGTAAAAAGTACAAACCACATTTCGAATCCCCATATCCTTAATCTAAACAGGTTTTATATTTCGTCCATTGTAAACCTCACTTTTTGTTGTCATTTAGAAGTTTATAATAATATCTAACAAAACACTCTCCTTATCAGTCATCGTTAACCAGTTAAAAAATCTTTTCGAATTTGGTAGAAGCTTTCAAAATATGTACCCATTATTATGATTACCATAAAGAAGGCACTGGGACGGCAACAGCACCACGGCATCAAATTCGAAGATCAATGAGTCAAAATAATAAGGAATCTAAATTAATTTTATGTCCGCCTCCGTAGTGTAATAGTCAGCACGCTCGGCTACCGTTCTGGAGGTCCCGGGTTCGATTCCCAGGAGGGGAAGGGGTCAAATAAATATAAGTATTTTTTTCTTTCTAATATATATTAATTATTACTCTGGACTGGTTGGTACCTGAAGCGGAGGGCTGATCACCTTTCCTTCATGTGTTAACGATGAAGATAACACTGCGTTTATATGATGCAGTGCCCTATGCACCATCGGGGGTAGATAAGGGTTTTTAAAAAATATATACAACATATTAAATAACTTTTATTCGTACAGCCATATTTTTCCATATATTCCATGCATTAAGGGCTTTTAATGACACAATATAATTATCGTTGGTCACAATTAGGTAGCTGTTTAATAGCGATAAATGCAAAGGATGGTTTATATTGTGCCCTGTGCACCAATGGGGTTTGAAGCATAAATAAATTTTATTTTAGTGGCTTTGAAAACGTACAATTTCGTGATAAGATGTACAATATGAGGTTACGTTAGTCCCCTAACTGCCTCGTACGGGAATTTACTTCACCGGGTAAAGTAGATTCCTGAAAGATCTGTTCTAATTGAAGTCCAATTCCTTGACAAGTGATTCTAGAGATAGAAGAGTTGTACCCATAATAGTTTTACTAAATCAGTTTATTGTTTCTGTTTACACGATAGATTGCAAAATTTGATGTAACAAGGATTGTCCATTACTTATTGCATTCTTTATTTTATAGATCACAATTATATGTATGTTTCGACTAATAACACGTAATTTTTTCAATTACGGTACTAAACCAATTATTCTTGTTTCATTCCAAACGAAATTATGATTTTATAATAGACATAAAAATAAATATTGACAATTGACTGCCAATTTGTTTGTTATTTTTGTTGATGGATAAAACACCATTTTATTTACCAAAAATTGATTGAAAACAATTCTAGTCATTCAATACAATGACTAACGTCATTACAATAATATACACGTAGGACATAGATTTTCCTCGAAAACTACGTCACTAAATCCTATTGGCTTATCCGTTAGAAATACCTACACATACGCATCAAAACATGTTTTTTTTAATCATTAAATCGTCTTCCATTAGTATGGATTTATATTGAATGACTATCGTTTTTGAATAAAGATTTTTGATTTTGGATAGAAATAATACTCATATAAAGGAAAAATGGCGTGACCATTTCTACAATATAAAGTCCTTAATCGCCCTCCTCCTTCAATCATCCTTAATATTTCTATGAAAGCTGCTTTAAGCATTTCACGGGCTATCGACATACCCGATGGTTCACCAAGACTGAGATTAAAGCTGTCGTGTTGAAATTGAAAAAAAATGGGAGTGATCCTAGTCCTGACGTTACTAGCATTATTGCCCTTTACACCGATTAATAATGTGTATGGAGCAGATATGGATAAGAAGTAGTAGTATTAGTTTGTTTTCGGAAATACATTATTAAATGAAATGACATCGAATAAAATATACGAAGAAAGAACATTTTTTTATTTATTGATGTTTTACATAGTAAATACAACTATTTACTAAATAAATCTAAAATTTAAAATGGATAGATTTTACCATGAAATTACTGCCGAATCAATTAATGAAAACATTGTTTTTATTAGCATTGTAATAAATTTTATGTGTCAAGAATCACAAAAGAAAGATGAATATTTTAATTTTATTATCGTTTTCGATTTCATTTCGTTTTCAACAAGTTTTCATTAATTACCCCTTGTCGTGACGTGTTTTGACTTTGACCCCATAATAAGTATGTACTATTATTATTTTGCTGAATAAAATATGAAATCCACGCCTAATTATTCCCGTATATCAAAAATATTGTACTCATTTGTTAATTTCAAACAAGTTGATAGTTTGTGACGTTTGTTTGGTGTCATGAAGATCAAGGGAATGAGGTAAATTGCTCGATCGTATTCAGCGAATTTATTGATCGTATATTGCGAGTATATTACAAGATTTATGATTATTGTGCCACACAGTCATACGAGATTTTAAGCCTTTGTTATCATAGTTATATTATAATATCAACAAACTTATTATTGGCTCTTCAATAGACATGAACCTCTTTAGACCGAGGACGCAACGTGTTGATGTGTTATATTTTTTTGTTTTGTTTTTCTTTTAATTCGATACTATTATTTGTGTTTTATATGGATTTATTAATGTTTGGTTATTTGCCTACTATATTCACCTGTTAACAAAGTCAAATTGTCTAAAACATTCCTATGAAACTTATATTTTAAGTTATTGTTTGGCAACATTGGTTTAAAATATTAAAACCAATGTTGCCAAACATCCTAATTGATATCCATGTTTCTTCAAAAATAAAAAAAACCTTAAATACTCTATATATATATATATATATATATATATATATATATATATATATATATATATATATATATATATATATATATATATATAAATATAAATATATATATATATATATATATATATATTTATATATATATATATATATATATATATATATATATATATATATATATATATAAATATATATATATATATAAATATATATTTATTTATTTATTAAAAGGTACCAACTTAGGCTTAATTTTGAAAAATTAACATGTGTTAATCTGTTTTCATGTATCTTTGGAGCTGATTTGCTTAAAAAGGGATCTGGTAAGTACATAAGCTGATTGATACAGGTGAGGTGATGTAAACGTAAAAAATATTAAGTTTGAATGTTTATTACTAGTGATAAAACTTGAAACTATCACGTAAACCAATAAAGAAATATGGAATTAATAAAAAGGTATATTCAAAGGAAAAACGCAATAAACTTAGGATTGATAGTATGGGCGTATGCATAATTTTATGTTTAATACACATTTAGATATTGAATGTCGTCGTTGGTTACTCAATATAACCGATAAATATGTATATCTACATTTATTCTTTTAAAAAATCTCAAAAATACTATCATATATGGTAAGTATGATGACGTATTTTTATATGTTTATTTTATAGGAAATGTGAACCAATGAAATAAAACTTGTTATGAATATAATGTATTCTTTAATAATTTATTTCGACTAAGATCTTTCTCTTGAAAGAAAATATATCGGGAATATCTAGTAACTGTATTTTATTATTACTTGATGTTGAAATAATGGTCAATCAAAGTTTAACCTATGTAAGGCGTTTCCTGAAAGAATAATTCTTAACTACTTTTATGTACATATGTAAAGATAAGGAATATGTAGATATTTAAGAGTATCTGCATTTTTAAATTTTTGAATAACCAGAGAGTTCGTTTAACCGCGATGTTTTTCCTAACTATGAGTATTTCAATGTTTTAGAATTAGTACATAAACCCTGACGATGAAAAGGTTCTTGCCGAAACCGGTTTGAAAAAGTGTACAAATAAAAAGTGGTTAAAACAAAGTTGTTTTATTTTACAAAGTTTATAAAATATGACACAAAGTATCTGCGGAAAACATTTAAGAAAAGAGATTTTTTTCGTCTCCTCAATCGAGAAACCGGTAAATTGAGAGTCTGCTGTATCTACAAATTAGGTAAACAGACGTTTTTTTTAGTTATGACACTAGCAATATTATCAGAAAACTTTTACCATGATTAATGACATGGTATCATGGAATAACGATGCTATATTAATAGTTTACCATTATGATGGTGAATCCCATTTTTACTAAACCTATACGTACACCATATTAAACCTATACGTATATCAATGATTTACTAGTTTTCGTGAACTTATAAAAAAATTCAAGTTACGTATATAGTTAATGAATTTTATCATAAACAACTCGAATGAAGTAACGAACTGATAGTTATATAAAGAACATTAATCTGCACATTTACGCTATAAATTATTTGAATATACGAGGTCTGCCACTTTCACATATCGACAAGGTAATTATATTAATTTTATCACACTAAGGTCGAAATTATTTATCCGAAACGTTCATACATTTTTTTGACATCTCAACATAAATGAGAAAGATTATAGAAGTCTGGGCATTTACGGGGCTTACGACCATCGTAGGCTGGTTTAATTGATCACTTTACACACGTGTCACATTAACCAATTCTACCCATGATTAACAATATTCATATTCTTGGAACTTGTGGATATATTGAATTATCTTGATACATAGTTCTTGAACTCGAAAGGCTTCACAAGATACTCTATGATGGGACGATGCAAGCTTTTTATTAAGCAGAAACTCATTCATTTGTATGTAAGGTCCGAATCTTGGATTTATATTAACGTAGTTGAGTAACGCTAGAAAATACCATTTTCATTTCTTATTTAAGCTTATAATTTGACAAGTGAATTTATTTATATAGAAAAATAACTCCTAATTGGAGATAATCCAGATTTGTGAACAAGTATTTGGACACACTCAAAATGTTGTGCATTAGTTTATGAGCATAAGGCTTAGATCTATTTATTGTGTTAGGACAATAAGTTGTATTTTGTATTAAAAATAAAAGAAGATAGTTAAAATAATGAAGAAAAAACGCATGGGTCAACGTTGTGTTAGTTCTGGATATTTATTTTGAAGTTTACAGTTATATACAGTAAAACTTATAAACGATACACAGAATATATAAATATATAAAATCCTTTGGAAGCTTCTGCTGATATTCAATTTAGTAATTCAAATTCTATGATATTACCGGTATATCGATAAAATATAAAGGTAAAAGCTGTCTATCGGTATTACCATTTTTTAGTATCAAACACTAAATATGATAAAAGCAGAATAAAATTATCATTATGATATGAACCAACAAATTTAAATAAAAATATTAATGCCAAATACCGTCAGGAATTCTACTAAAAAAAGTGGTTTTCTCATTCTGTCTAAAATTTGTCTAATTTGTATTGTAATATTTTCTGCATTATTTCATCGATGGAACACAAGTAATAAAAAGTAACGCAAAGTATTGTATTGTTTTATTCTCAACACCGACAAATAGTAGTAATCAGATTGAAAACGAAGATGTTTAACACTGTTTACTGAAAAAGCGGTAAATATAAATTTATTTACCAATATTTTGGTAATGGAATACGACCACCTTTGTATTTTGTGGAATATGACTATAATAACGGTAACAAAATGATTACCAATTGGTAAGAATAAACAAGTAAATTCACTACCTGAGTAAAATCAAGAATTAAAATCATACACCTAAGTAACTACACTGCTAACTTAGAATCAATGAAATGTATAAACTCATGCCTCTAGCGAGATAGCGAGTGTTTTTGCCTAGAATTTTCACTCACGAATTACATGAAATTGTAGTAATTTTGAACATAAAGAGTAAATCCACTCACAAGTAGGCAAAGGCTATGAAATTTATAAAGTTGAAGCCTGAGTAGGGACATGATAAACGGTGTTGCATAAGCCGTAGCTAGATTTCAGAGTCACTTGGACGTTAGGTAATTCAAAAAATATATATACCAATTGGTGTACACCAAACATTGATGCATACATCCCATCGTCGGAATAAATTTTCAAAATATTTTAAAGACTTTTCAAACAAAATGTTTGAAAATGTTCGTAATGTTTTGAATATTTCGTTATATTATCGATTCATTTTTCATATTTGTATTTACGATCTGGCAGAACAAGACGCTTGCAAGTCTGCCTGAGGTTATGCATGTTTAAAACATTTTTTGACAAAAAAAGAATGACCGGGTATAATACCCGCCATGCGTAGTTGCTTTTACAAACGTTTTTTACCTGTATCTTTTCTTGATGGGAAACATGTTTTCGCTTAAGTTTTTTTTGGAATTTTATAAAATGAATTAACGTCATATAACGTACAGTTTTAAGTAATATTTTTCACTAAAATGAAATGCACTGTGAAAATTCGTAACGAGTCTGCAGTGTAAGGTGTGCATAAACATAAATACGTTTAATTGATTAGGCAGTCACTTTGTGGTAAAATCACAATAGATTTGAAGAAAAAGTGGTATTTACGCAATAAAACTTAAATCAATAATAGTTATGTTTCCGCCATGAAAACATTTTTCGTAATGATTTTTATTTAGAAAAATATTTTTAGAAATCAAATACACCAACGTTTTACGTATATTAAATTTGTTAGATTACGTTTATGCAAATATATATTTTGTTTATTCAATTGTTATATTTGTGCTCTTATAGTAAAAAAAATATAAACATTTTTTTATCGGTCAGCCTAAGAAGCTTGTGTTAAAAAATATAAAGTTGAAGGAGAGTCGAACCTAGCATCTCCGACTTATAGTTTGCGACACCAAACACGGGAACACACGAACTCGGTACATATTTTTATTTTTAAATCTAGTCGGTACAACTTTTAAACGTCCTATTGAGATTAATCGAACAGATTCGCAGTCCAGCGTCTACCCAAACATGTTACGGCGCTCGTCTGATTTATACTCAAAAGCTCGTATTGGAATTATACATTCTTGCCCTGAGGCGTTCAGAACTTACTGAAATGGTACTTTTTGACAACGAGATTATTATTATTAGAAAGCTATTGAAAAAAAATATTAATCTATATTATTACTAGTTGAATTGCGTAAGACCAAATGCCTATTAGTGTTTATTGGATCACTGGTAAAAGCATTATATAAACACTATCTTATATAACATCAATTCGTAATTAATTTTATGTAAAACATTGTAGCAGCACAGTCAGGTAACAAAACGAAAAAAAAGCAAAAAATATAATCAAATATAAAATGTTACATGTATGTGGGCGTGCGAGTTTTTATTTATATATTTTATTTATTATTCATAAAAAAATATATATCTGTTTCGTTCTGCGAAGAGATTGTCAATCTGTTTTGAAATAAAACAATTACACAAATGTAAATATTTAAGCTTAAAAATCGTTTTATGTTGTTAATATTATTTTTTATATTTTTTATGTAGTGTTTTGTTTAAAATAAATTCAGAACCATTGTTGTCTTAACGTATACGAGGAAATCAACCTACATAATTATTTATGTAATAACGGTATTATTATTCTTGAATTAATAAGTGAATTTAGAAGCAAATTATTAATATTTATATTATTGTTATTTTGGATAGATGGTGATACACTGGATTTTTAAATATTGTATGATATAGACACCTATGTGTCTCACCTGAAACGAAGCATATATCGTTTTTTATGTCAGAAGATAGAATTCTGTAAAATAGAGTCTGAGACTTCCAGAGCTTTACGACCTGGCAGAATCTCACATACGTCCTACATCAGAGCATATTCTAAATTGTTTAAAAATTAATTCAATATGGATGTTCAATAATGGGCAGAATAGTGAACGTTACACATTTGTACAAAGTGATCACTTAAGTCAGATCCAGAGATCTGGAATGCTATGACTTCCTTGTTCTTTCTTATAAAAAATGTTAGATGCTTCGTCTCAGTCATCAATTGTATATGTTAAATGAAAAATGTGATTTTAATGGAAAAAATATAGATGGAACATTTAGACTTTATTTCAATACAATAAATGCAAAACAAATAGTCTAAATAATTACAAAAGGTAATAAAACTGTACGTGAATTTTACAAACTGGATGCAAGTTTTTTTTAGGAATATAAGAAAATCTTTTATAGGAAAGTACTAATATCCTTAAATAAATACCATCAATATATATATATATATATATATATATATATATATATATATATATATATATATATATATATATATATATATATATATATATATATATACATATATATATATATATATATAGTGCATAAAAAGATTTAAACCAAAAATATCCTTAAACATTATTTTACTATGAAATTTAGTTCCAATTTATTTTAAAACCTATGCTACCTACAATTATTATAAATGTTAGCAAATTTGTAATAAAATAATACAACAAATCATTTTAAGTCAGTCTTAAATATTATATCGCTCACTCCTTTCAAGAACGTCATAAATCAAAAATCGTCAATTTTCAGTTGTACATGTTTTCGGAATGTCCAGAAAATATACTATATCCCAGCAAAAGAGGCATATTTTTAACTTAATATTTACCCGTTACAGGGCAGAAAATGTTGTTTTTGCATTTTGAAGAAAATGTATTGTGTTATTATTTTTATAATTAAATCAAATATTTTGCAAATGTAGAAAAAACCTTCAGGTTTTACCTAAAAAGATCTGTTGCACAGTAAAAAGTTCAATAAGTGGTTTCATATTTATTTTTAATACATTGTGTTATATTTTTAAACATTAAAATCGTTCTCCTGAAAAATCAAGTATTTTGATTTATGACGTTCTTGAAAGGAGTGAGCGATATATCAAATAAACATTTTACTTTGATTAGGTTCTAAAAGATTTTCAAAAGCGACAAATGAATAAGTATATTTCTTTAAAAAATGTATATTATGCACTCTATCTAGAAATCTGTACGTAAAATTTAGTGTAACTGATCTTAAAAAACTAAAATTAATACTGGATTACAAACGATAAATCACATTCTTGACTTCACTTGGTTTTTTTTTAGTTACATATATTTTTAATTCATAAATGAAGGTAAAATTTGTATATTTGATAGAACTGTAGGATTTTAATGTAATTTTTCGATATTTAATGTTCAAATTTTAAGTTATTTAACAATTTTACAATCGGTGAATAACTTTAGGAAATTTGAAGAATATTGGGTCACAAAACAAAGTCTTTTTATTTGTCAAAATATTATATCAATATGATCCACAAAGTTAATGCTTTCAATATTCAAAACATAAAAACTTTTCTGTCATGTCTGAAAGAAGCTAATTGTTAAAACATGTGAAGTAATATGGTTTGTAGAATAAAATATTCATTTTGTATTACTTTGAGCAATATTCAGATCGGACTGCATTTTAAAATGAAGAGATTGCGGTAAAAATATTTTTAGTATTGCCATCAATGAAACTCGCGAACGTCTTGATCACTGAACAAAACCGGTGTACGATCTACATGGACATATGTTTGTATATATTATACATATGTACGTACATTAACTTGTTCAATTTAAAAAATAAAAAAAACAGGGGCCAATATTTTACGAAATATCGGATTAGTCAATGTAATGAAAATGTAGGATAATTATTAGTGTTTGTATTAAAATATTACATTGAGTTTTATTGCATCTTGTCCTTCAAAAGCCAACCGATTATTATAAATGATAGCGCTGTTACTAGTAGTTTAGACGAACGTAAATAATACTCTGGTACAAATACATCTCACAAAGTAAATGAGCGAATCGAATGGCATTATAAATTCATGTTTACTAATTGCACAAGCAAGGCGATCACTTAAATAAGAAATACCTGTAGATTCAGTAATCCTGGTCGTTTTCCCCGATAATTCAATTACATACCTACCTATCAAGTTGAACTTTTGCATTTAGTAAATTAAGAATTAAGATTTATAAACATAAAAGGATTTATTATAAGTCATATTTTTGTCACAATGATGTTCCAAGAAAACGTGTAGATGAAAATCTACAATGAGGAAAAAATAGGACTCGTCATATTAAAGGTAATATTTATAAAATTATCCTGATATAAATGAGTAAAGAGTTATGTAGGGATTATATGTATTGGTCAAATTATAAGCTTAAATAATAAAAATGAAAATGGTATTATCTGACGTTTCTCATGTGTGTGATTATAATCCAGGATTCGGATCTCACATACTAATATAAGAGTTTCTGCTTAATAAAAAGCTTCTTTACATCTCACCAATAGATGTCTCTAGTGAAGTTCTAGTGATTCAAGAACAAGGTTTCTAAATTGGTTCATATATACGGAACTTCCAAGAATTTGAGTAGTGTGGTTGTCAATAATGGGTAGAATTGGTGAATGTTACACGTGTGTAAAGTGATCACATAAACCAGCCGATGACGGTCGTCAGCCCCGTAAATGCCCAGACTTCCATATTCTTCTTCATCTTTGATGAGATGTCAAAAATAATATGTATTTATATTTTTTAAGTACAAAAATACCTTGTCCATCCATATTCACAGAACTTATTAAAATTATATTATTTTAAAAGGAATTTTGGAATGGCTTTTATTCTCAATATTATTGTTATGCTTGTTTCATTTTCCGATATTCAAAGTTGTTACTTTTGTTGCAGTTTAAATACTAATAATATTTTTGTATATGTATATGTAATGTGTATTTTTTCTATTATTTGTATGTATATGTATGATATGTATATAAATATGAAAATATGTAACTGTCCTTAAATGAGTTTTGTATAAAACACACGGCAATATTGAAGACATGTATACCTCCTTCAATATTTTTGAAATAAAAATAAAAATAATAACCAAGAACTAAATGCAAAATATTATTGATATTTTTGCTGCAACATCATGTTGCCGCTTATTTCAATGGAAATGAAAAGGATGTGCATAAATAATTATAAATTATTTATTTTTTATAATATTTGTGACATAAGTGCATTAATTTGTTTTATTTAGATATTCGTACTTATCGTACGCGGTAAGTATAAATATCAAAAGAAAACGCATTTATATAGCAGTTTTCTTCTGTATACAATAAAATCAAGTGAATGCATTGCAATACAAGAAAAAACAAAAACATTTTCTCACTCACCGTTAAGTTGATATCCGAATTCTGAAGGTAGCCGGCAACTTTCACCACTAAAGTGTAGCTTAGAGCTATCGGTTCGAAGATGCAGTGTTAGCGCAACGAGAAATAGCAATATGGACACGAAGCGGTGTACACAGTCGCTCGGAGGCCTGCTGGTCGCAGAATACGATCAAATTTTAGAACCTCCCTCACTCTCAACTCTGAACGACTCGCGAGCGTGTAATTTTTATTACGTCATCACTCACTTCAGCGAGTTTTTTATTTAACTCATTAATTTCAAGACGGTTATCGCGTGCATCGAAGTATAGTTCAAACGCAAATATATATACTAATCAAACATCGATTGCTTTTATTTGGCGTATTTATTTTCACATTTTTAAAATTACCTACCTCTATAACATAAATATGTATTACCCTACTGGATTTGGACCCACATACTAATATAAGATTTTCTGCTTAATAAAAAGCTTTTTTACATCTCACCAATAGATCTTCTAGTGATTCAAGAACAAGGTTTCTAAATTGGTTCATATATATAGAACTTCCAAGAATTTGAGTAGTGTGGTTGTCAATAATGGGTAGAATTGGTGAATGTTACACGTGTGTAAAGTGATCACTTAAACCAACCCATAACGGTCGTCAGCCCCGTAAATGCCCAGACTTTCATATTCTTCTTCATCTTTGATGGGATGTCAAAAAAATAATATGTATTACCGTGTTTACAGTACCAAAATGGGAATGAACCAACGGGAAACTGCAACTACAAAAGCAAACGATATGGTCAGAGATATCCCAGAGGGATTTTAACGATGACAAACAATAAAAAAATTAAGGTGGAGACTGACCGGAGCATTTCGTAGTAACATCGATCGTGGCGAGCATCACCGAGCATCCTAAACTATGGATGGAGCGCTCGGCTCGGTGTGCTGACTGCCTGAATGCTCGCATCGTAACGTGTTACGTTACGACGAAATGTGAAGGTCAGTCTCCACCTTTAAACGTAGTCCTAAGAACGATTTAATTATTAATCTAATACTACAATAATTTTAGGCACGACGAATTATACGATCAAATATTATTATAAACAATAATTAATCGATTTCTCTTAATTAATATTATTTATAAAAGAACTGTGAAAGCAGAAATTTGAGAAAAAAATAGGAGGATTATATATTCCCGTTAATAGAAATGCACTATTTCTATATTATGAGTGTTTTTTCTAAGATGACTCTGCACCGGGTCACCAAGCAAAAGTATTTTTTTCTGATACTGTGATTTATAATGTTAAATAAATATTAGAAATTTTTTACACTTTTCAAAAAGAATTTTGGTCAAAGAATATATGAAAATTCATGGAATTCCAACACCGAATTGGCCCGGAAATAGTGCTGATCTGAACCCTATCGAGAACTTGTGGCATAAAATGCCAATCGAAATGAAAAAATAAAGCCTAAGTCAAAGGCAAACATTAAAAACATCATCGGAAAAGTGTGGTTTGAACATTTTTCCCAAGACTATATACAATATTTGGTGAAATCCATGCCAAAACGTATTGAAGCAGTAATAAAAAAGGAGGAACAACAAAGTAGGTACTGATTTTGTTGGTTTTTGATCAGTGTTAGTATTATGTACCGATGTAATTTTATGTATATAAATATGTGCTTTTTAAAATTATATGAGCATTTCTGATTTTTGTGTTGCAAAATCGAAAATTTACAAATTAACCGTAAAATTGTGAAAAAAAATTTTTTGGTCACTAAATAGGCACTTTTTCTAGCACATCATCTATTGGCAGTATTGTTAAATAATTTGAACTAAAAATCTTTATGAAGAAATTTCAATTCTAAGTTATTTATTACTATCACTTACATTGTTTTTTTTTTAATAAAACGAATAAATTAATTAAATCGAATAAATCAATTGATTAAATAAATTAGTTTTTTATTACTGTCACTTACATCTTATAGGTAATGTTTGAAAGTTCAGGGACATGCAATGTTTGCCTTGTACTAAGGGCATCTAAACGTTAGGTGGACATTCAGTTAGATGTGTTCATGTAGGCGTGTGAGTGGGTCCCGCGGAATTACCTAATTAGCATTACCGGTAAATCGGTACAAATGTGAACTTAATTCCAGTATATCCAATTATTATGAAGATCAAAAAAGGATAACTTTCTGCTCTCCCATATTATGGCAAAATACACGTGATTGTGAAAATGTATTCAGACATTGTATCACAAAACATAAACATAATCTGTTCGAAAATGAACAGGGTTGATCGAGATGATATTAAATTCTAAACAATCTCGCACAAAAAAAACGGTAGTTAAAACGATGATCAATTTGTGTCCAAATACTTGTTCACAAATCTGGATTATCTCCAATTATAGGAGTTATTTATTTAGTTTAAAGTATTTAGACACACTCAAAATGTTGTCAATAAATTTTCTAGTCAAATTATAAGCAAAAATAATAAAATGAAAAGTTTCTGCTTAATTTTTTAATATTCTTTATTGTTTATTTTATCTTCTTCATCTCACCAATACATGTCTCTAGTGAAAATTCTAGTGATTCTTGTACAATTTTTCACAATTGGACCATATAATCGTAGGTATATCGAAATTCCAAGAATTTGAGTAGTGTGGTTGTCAATCATGGGTAGAATTAGTGAATGATACACGTGTGTGAAGTGATCACTTAAACCAGCTTATGACGGTCGTAAGCCCCGTAAATGCCCAGACTTTATTCTTATTTATGCATATTGTATTTTTGCCATAATATCAATCAGTGAAATCGTTTCGTTTTTGAAATCTCAACATAAATGGAAACCTATTTACAGAGCTTACGACCGTCATAGGCTTGGTTAAGTGATCACTTTATACACGTGTAATATTCACTAATTCTACCCATGATTGACAACCACATCACTCGATTGGAACTCGTTGATATATTGATCAGACTCGTGACATGATACATGTGAGTTCACAACAGCCATCTATGTTGGAATAGGGAAACCTGTTTCACTAAGCAAAGACTCTTTCTATATGTATGCAAGGTCCGAATCTTGGATTAAGTTCACATATTAAGATTAAAAGCTCCCCTGAAAACATAATTATATTTTTTGTAGCTGATTATGTTATTTGACCGGTTATCTTATTTATAAAATTTTGAGTGTGATATTTGATAATCCAGATTTTTAAACAAGTATTTGGACACACTCAAAATGTTGTAAGGTAAACGTTGCTAAAAATTAGTATACATCACCAAAAAGTTCACAAACCGAAATTTCGATTATAACAATTTATGACACTTCTAGTCTGATTACAATAAACAATAAATAAAAAAAACATAATTTGAAGTAAATATTCAAAACAAAATAAGGAAAATAATTAGCATATTGACGCAGTTGCAGGAAAAGAATTATGAATATTACTATGGTATCGGTTGTTTGACCACAATATGCTGCTACAATATGACCACAATATCTTTTGTCTTAGAGAAAAATCTCACCTCCACACAAATTAAGGGTTAGTACCAATCCTGAAAAGAAGTCAGAGCATTTTATTGGACCAGTTATTCAATCAATAGGTAATAAAAAAGTGTGGAAATTTACAAGGACAAAATTTAATTCAATCTCAAATTTATAATTATGTTATACATATATAAATATAAAACCAGTGCCTACCCTATATTAATTAAACTTATCTTATGTAGTGTAATAGAGTCCCGTTATTAGTAATAATCCCATATTTAGAACATTTATAAACATACATTCCATAATTTTGTAATTCTCACTGATCAAAAAACGGGGACCAAAATGTAAAACTTTGTAAAGCACGATAGTTACAATTAAAATATAACGTTGTTTTAATATCACTATCAATATTTTATTACAACTAAATTATAATGTCTACCGGTTTCGAAGCTAACCGCTTCTTATTGAAGACTGATTAATTCTGAAAAAAACGGTTAGCTTCAAAACCGGTAAACATTATAATTAAGTTATAATAAAATATGTATAGTGATTTTCAAATAAAGTTACATTTAAATTGTAAATTAAAATATAACTTTATTTTGGACATGAAGTTTGACACTACCTTATAATCCGGATTTCAATTGGTATGTATTGAGCAATTATATTTCAGTGAACAAATCAACTGTGGTCACTGTCCGTACAATGTCGGGATAGGTACTTATATTTTTTCATTCAAGTATACGATTATTAGAATATACTTCATACTTATTAAAAGTGGTATTTTTTCGCGGAATAGAATATGTCGATATAGCCTCACTCTAATACGCATTAAATCAATTATGCCAAACTAAACAGGGCAGATCGGGTAGTGTATACCCGTAAGTAAATTGATTGGTTTTATCGAGGACAAAGGGTCTTGGCTACGTTCCAACGCCTTATTATGACACGGTACAAGTATTGTATATTGCAGACTGCAGAACTAGCATTTTAGTAAAAGTTGTTAGGAACCTTTGCCCGCGACTGTGGAAATTAACGCATACAAACGTGCAAATAAAAAGGTTGCGGTTTCAGATATGACGAGCCGGATTACAAAACACGTAAGTACGTATTAAGTAACAATACTTATTAATTAAAACCAACAATGTACGTATTGAAAAGAATGAAAACTTCTACGTTTATTGCTAATTGAAACAGTTACTAGCCTCAGTATAATGTACTCTACGTACACGCGCACACATTTTCTTCAAACTGCATTCCGCATATTTCAACAGATATCTGATATTTCCATGTCGGGTAATGTAATAAACGTAAGTACATATATACCGACATATCCTTTTCTGCATAGAAACAATACAAATGTAACTGTGTATAATTTATTAATGCCTTTTAAATCAAAAATACATGTTGCCTTCTGAAAATAAGTACAAAACATCTTTATTTGTCTCAGAATTCGTCCGGTCAAATGCTACATCGATCGGTTTTATTAAAATATGGTGTCTAAACCCGAACATTAAACCAGTCCTGTAGTTCTCTTTGGGCTCATACAAATATTTAAAATTAATAGTAAGTAATAAAATTATGAGATGTCCACTCCTAGCAACTTGTCGTTAGTTGTCGTCTGGCGCGGTTTAGGACGCGAATACTAGTTGGGATGATGCAAAGGATCCGGTAGTCCATAGATGGAACTTGAAAGCAGTTTGTAGACTTCATATACTGCACATAAATATGAATTTATGAAGAAAAAAATATGTAAAATGAAATTTTATGTGTGTTAAAAATAAAAATATGTAAATAAAACAATTTTTTAATCAATTTTAAACCTAAAAAAAATATGCTCGAATAAAAACCATTTATTTAAAATTAAGGTTTAAAAGCGCTCCATTTTTATTATAAAGGAGCGCTTTTAAACCCTTATTCAGCTAAATCCCAGTTTTTCTCGTATAACATAAGATTTACTTGTTAAAAAATCATTGTTAGAACTACTTCTACCTAGGAAAAACGATTTGATTATTATTATATTACACATACTTGTACAAGTACGTGGAAAAAAACCTTTAACCTACTGTTATGAAATTATCTGTCCTAGTTTTCTTACTTCTAACTCATTTTATCCATATGTGTAACAATGGCATTTCGTCAAATGTATTTTTCACCAGGGAAAACATATTCCATGATGTCAAGAATAAATGATAACGGGTTTAAAAAATATTTATAAAAACGGATTTCTTCGACAATCAAAAAAAAAATTATTATATTTAACAAACAATGCTATCAAATTATATTATTTTTCCAACTTAGTTCAACATTTTTTAAGCCGTTATAAATAATGTGATGATTTTTTTTCATCATAAAAATACGAAATCGCAATGATTCACTTATAACGATTTTAATTGTTCGGTAAGTTGATATAAAAAAAATGTTTATTGCTTTATGGTATATTATGATATAAGGTATAAAAATATATTTTGTTAGCTAATACTTTAAATAATTTCATTATTTTGAAAAGGATTTCCGCGATGAATTACTAAAGAGTCATTTTCCCTGCGCCCGAAACAGATTATTCCAGTTATTGAAAAATTCGCTTCGGATAACGAAAAAATTGATGGAACGAATCGAGTTCGTAAACCGAGGATCCACTGTACATATTATGGAATAATATGGTTTTATTAGGGTACAAAATATTGATATATCTTTATTTAAAAAAATATTATGAAGATAAATACCTACCTAGATTTCCAGGTATTCTTACATGGATGTTTTATTAGTTTCAGAACACGGTAAAAAGGTTTATTATGATGAAACACGAGAACACGGTAAAAAGGTTTATTATGATGAATACAAGAGGAGGTGTATGTATTTTGCATGTGAAAAACTTCAAATTTCTATAAACCCTACTTCAAAGACATTCATTTACTAGCGGATTTAAAGAAAACTTATTAAATGTGAAATGTAAGAAAAAAACATTATTACCATACTAACATTATTAACATACATTATTTAAACGATGACAATTTATTCGTAAACGTGTTGTCAGCACTCACCAATTATTTTTAACTCGATAAATATTATAATTATTTCCTGTCATGAGTTAACCTTAACATTTTCATTTATTGAATTCGTCATTTGTCCTCTTAATTATTATTTTTCTTTTTCTATTATTTCAAGCTATTTACTACTTCAATTTTTTTTAATACATTTTTATCGATGGTATCTGGGATTGTATAATTGAGGGATGATATGTACACTATACACGGTGAATCGGTACAGTAGTAGGTACATACATTCATTTCGAAAAATATTTGCTGTTTTTACAATGTGTCTTTTCTTTTAGAATCCATGTTCCATGAATTCCGAGTGTCTTATTTATATACCTACAGGAAAATCGAGGTTCGATTGAATACACAAGCCAACAGACATTTTGGTGCCCATGATTTTTCAACTGTTAATAATAAATATTAATAAATAGCCCTCAGAATTTGTCAGATCTATTTTTTGAGATATGCTACACGTGGCATTTAAAATTTTCAACTTTAGTATATTTCACGTTATAACTATTACTTTTACCAGATTTAAAAAAAGCACACATTTATTACAAAATTTACATACATTAGTCACTCATCACTTAAATTTCCTTTTACATAACTTTCTTGCATGGAGTTTAGTTTGGTAGTTTCACTGAAGGCTCCAACAGTAGTCGGCCATCATGTGGATATCCCATCGTCCTTGATATCGATCTTCCATAGTTTTAATGTCCTGATTGAATCTTTCCCCCTGCCTGTTCTCACTAGGTGGCTGTGGAGGTAGTGAACTTTTATGCTCATGTCACAACCGAGAATTTTAAGATTTGAAAGTATAGTTTCTACTCATTCAACATAATTCTCTGCTTTGTGATTCCCAAGATGATTCTGTACTACTCGAAAAAATAATCGCCAAGCGTTAGATTCAGTCTCATTTATCGATGTGTTGAATTGTGGATCGCTAACAAGTTTCCTTATTTGAGGACCATCAAATATACCGGCATTTAGTTTTTCCATGATAATCCCAGAAAATTTACCTGACAAGTACCCAAAACAATTTCCATCTTGATTTTAAGCTTTTACAAATTGCTTCATCAGCCCCAACATAATATGCGAAGGCAGAAGAAATAAAATTTCTCTTGTATCTCAAGCTTTGTTGATTACGTTTTGTTTTTCTTGAATCACGACCTCTCTTTAAGGCCTATTTCCGTTTATCCAGTGTTCATTGTTCAGGTTGATTCAGATTTAATTCCTGGTATATATTTGGCAAATTAAATTCCAATTTTTAATAAGATATTTTCATTTTGAACGATAACGTAATATTTAATTCTTTATTTTCATCCGCCTCCGTAGTGTAATGGTCAACACGCTCGGCTACCGTTCTGGAGGTCCCAGGCTCGATTCCCAGGGGGGGTCAAATAAATATAAGTGATTTTTTTACTGTAATATTTATTCAATATTACCCTGGACTGGTACCTGAAGCGGAGGGCTGATCACCTTTCCTTCATGTGTAAACGATCAAGATAACACTGCGTTTATATGAAGCAGTGCCCTATGCACCATTGGGGGTAGATAAGGGTTTTAAAAAAATATATACAATATATTATATAACTTTTATTCGTACAGGCATATTTTTCCATATATTCCATGCATTATATGAAGCAGTGCCCTATGCACCATTGGGGTGCGGATAAGGGTTTTATTATTATTATTATTATTTATGGCTAGTATCAGAACTAACGTCAATTAACCTGTATCTTAAAAAATAGAGCTGAAAAAATCTGATGGCGTTTTTGAAATCAGCACATTGAAAACATTTGTAGTTGGATTACCGGCACCATCTTTTTTCTTATTTTGTTGGACTGTGTCATTTATGTTATCATTTTGGGGACTCAAATAATATTGAAGCTATTGTCATTTAAGTGAAGTTATTTTAGTGAAGTTTTTTTAGTGAAGTTTTTTTAGTGATGTTATTTTAGTGAAGTTATTTTAGTGAATTTAGCTATAAATCGAACCCGGAGCCTTTTGAAGATTTTGCTGAAATGACTGCGGAAAAATCACTTTCGATTTTTCTTAACAAAATGTAGCACACGTATTTGTTTTTTTATCGCCTTGACCAATTATGCAATGCAAATAAAGTTTTGAAAGTTTTACTGTATTTTTATACAATAATAATAATATATTCAACATTTAATACATTTTATATATTTTTTTAATACAATCTTCTTTCATCTATATTTATGTTCTTTTTTCGGTGTAATGTAAATCCAATGGTGTAATATGTAAACAGTTATGAGATTATCATTTGAATCTTATGATATGACCCCAATCAGGAACATAAAATACCAATAATCCATTTGAATTTTCACAAATGAAATCTTGCTGGTTTCTGGTCTCGGATTACCTAATTTCTTCTAAATTATGTTTTTATGGTGGAATGACGATCACAATAATATATGATGATATATGACAACTGGACATGCAAGTAATAAAAGAGGAATGTGTGGTAACACATTGGTGTTGAGACTGAAATGAATGATGAAAAATGGGACCAGAGAAGATTTGCCAAAGTTAATAGATCAAATATGAAAGAATAACTTCTTATTGACATAACTGTCAATGCAAAAAATGGCGCATTGTATCACATATCTTGATTTTATCTTCTTCTCACCCCTTTTCGAACTGACTTAAACATCCAGGTGACTTAAACATCAACCTTTTTATTTATTTATATATTTAGCATTTGCTCAATTGGTTCAAAATTTTAAGTGTTACTTAGGACCCTAGAAATGTCCCCTTAAAGTCTCCACCCCTCAGATCATTCCTCTCCCCCACAAATTATCTACAAAATAATATTTGCAAGTTTATTTAATTTATGACGTTCTTGAAAGGAGTGAGAGATATGTCTAATGGGGCAATGCACACGTACATGCGTCCACGTTAGTTAAATGCATGTTCATTTCGATTACATACTGCTTAGGTGTTGTAACAAAGCTCTCCGCTACGATGCATACTGTTCGATTTTCATTTGTAGCGTCACTGAGTTAGTGCCGCGATTGATAAATGGTGAAATTTTTTATTTCCTTGAAAATGATTTCACACTCAAATATTGGGAGTTGATGGTATTATAAGATGTGTAAAATATAAATATATTTCACTATTTACAATGCATATGGCTAAATAAATATTGGGGTAATGTTTACTAATATCGACCCGTGAATGAATTTGCCATGCCTAAAAATAACGTACATAAACGAAAGAAAGTAATTTAAATATGTAAGTAGTACGGAATGATTAATTTATTATTTC
Organism: Brachycentrus maculatus; assembly: GCF_059751285.1. Classification (NCBI taxonomy): domain Eukaryota; kingdom Metazoa; phylum Arthropoda; class Insecta; order Trichoptera; family Brachycentridae; genus Brachycentrus; species Brachycentrus maculatus. The sequence continues at coordinate 852,947 of NW_028280972.1, forward strand.
ACCACTAATAGTGACAAATGACTACAGATAATTATACATTATATTTTTACACAAAATATTTTTACCCTCTGAACCGGTCGGAATAAAGAAGGTCATCTTTAAAATATTTTTTCTGCTACTTGAAATATTGTATATGACAACCAATAAGAAATAGACATTAAGAAAACCACTAATAAACAAATGGTGATATATTTATACTCGTATATTTGAAAAAAATTAAACAAATTATTTGAGTATGGAGATGATTGTTACATAAGGTACCACTGATCTTGTAACTGTTTAAAAAATACATCAATCAAAACATTTTAATGAGCTTTTCAAAACCCGAATATTGGACTAGTCTCATTACCATATTTATTTAAAAAAAAACATATTCACAGAAAAGGAATCAATATTAGGTTAGGTTAGGTTAGGTAAGGTAAGGTTAGGTTAAAATATAACTACCTAAATGCACCAAAACATGAAAACAGAAAAACCGAAAAAAGAGCGGGACGGTGGGATGCTTTTATTGTGACGTAATCGATAATTTATTGGTAAGTATTTTGTGTCTAATATTTTTACATACCTTCACCGTCCAATCGAATTTCTGCATACTGGCGCAATGACAACTTATTCCCTCTAATGATACAAAAGTTTCATAAGACTGACAAGTCCATAAAATTATATGCCGTCTACTAATTTGATTCTTGGGGTCCATCCTGCCTTGCAATATGTTTTTTATAGACCCTAAGAATTTAACGATAGAGACCTTGGGAGAACAAAAGAGGCGTCAGAAGACCCCAAAAGAGATGGTCCGAAGACGCAGTCGCAACCTGAAGAAATGGAAAGAAGAGGAAGAGGCCTATATCCAGCAGCGGAGGTCAGATGGCTCATGAAGAAGAAGAAGAAGACGAATTTTAGTTTGTAGTATTTAACAATACGCATGGCTTTGCATATTATTTATTAATAATTAACACATTGTTGTAGGCTGTTTTTTTTTTTCATTAAAACCCGACCCTAATAAGTCTAAAATAACTAATTAGGGTTGTATAATAGTCACAAGTAACCTAATGAAAAGTGAGTGCAAATCCAATTCCGATCTGTAGATAAAGTGTTTTTTGGCATCTCTCGCTCCACCAAAAGTAAAGTAATAAGCGTCTCCAGCTCTGTACCAATAGTATGTAAAAGACACTTCGTTCACCCCTTTCAAGAACGTCATAAATCAAAAATCGTCTATTTTTTCAGAAAATGTACTATATCCAGCAAAAGAGGCATATTTTAAACTTAATATTTACCCGCTTCAGGACAGAAAGTGTTGTTTTTGCATATTGAAGAAAAGGTATTATTTAATTATTTTTTTTAAATATACTTAATATTTTTCAAATGGCGACAAAACCTTCAGGTTTTACCTAAAAAGATCTGTGGCTTGTTATTTATTTTTAATACATTGTATTTTATTTTTAAACTTTAAAAACGTTCTCCTGAAAAATCATGTTTTTTGATTTATGACGTTCTTGAAAGGAGTGAGCGATATGTGTGAAAACACTTAAACCCTTTACATTGTTAGTACATTTATGTAACATCTCACAGTATTTGTGAAACAATCATAGTGTAACATTATAGTTATGGTACACTTTTGAAATAAGAAAAGAAGATAGTGGTTCTGAAATACTTAATTCAATTAAACTACGAAAAGTCGGAAAATTAGCAGGACCCGATGAAACACAGAACAAAAATAAAATTTCAGATATTTAAGGTACTCATATTTTAGTGAAACGGTTCAATCAAATATGTGGCACTGGAAGATTACCCACAGAATGGTTCAAACCAATTTTTATCACATCACTGAAAATGCTGATGCAATGAATAAACTATAAAACTATTAGTTTGATTAATTATACGATGATGATATTTATTCGCATAATCCACTGTAGAATATTTTCTTAAAAATGTAAATAAATTTCATAAATCAAGTTTTTTTCATTTATGACGTTCTTGAAAGGAGTGAGCGACGTGTTAACAAAGCCCGTATATTTAAGAGAATCAAAAAAACTACCCCACAATATGTCGCGTCGCCTGCAACATCGACTATTCTCCGCAAGAACATGAAATATCACGATGTTAGTATCAGTCGCCCCTTTTGCGAGATGAGTAAACAAATGGATCGGTGTCAAGTAATCAAATCATTATTTGTCGTTGAGTATATTTACTTTATGATTTCTCTAAACGTTTTAAATTTGATGGCATAACGGTCTAGAAATAGCACAAGTTTGCATTACAGGTGGGGAGTTCAATGTCGCGTTTCAATGGATCCCGCACCATTTCAGCGGGATTCGAGGGGTTAAAATAAAAATAAAATTTGAAAAAATGGGCACAGTATTCTTTCCAAATATTAATTCGTCTCGGTCCTGGTTTCATTAAAAAGTAAATAAACATTTTTCTTCTTTAAGAAATCTTGATTTTGTCTCCATATAGTGTCCGCCTCCGTGGTGTAATAGGTAGAGTGTTTAGATACCGTGCAGGAGGTCCTGGGTTCGATTCCCAGGGGAGGTTGAAAATAAATATTAATGATTTTACACTCAAATATGTATTTAATATTACCCTGGACTGGTCCCTGAGGCGCAGGAGTAATCTCCTTGCCTTCATCTGTTAACGATTAAGATAACACTGCGTCAATACGATGCAGTGCCCTATGCACCGTTGGGGTAAGGGTTAAAAATAATATATAAAAAATAGCGTATTACTGAGCCGATAAATGATATTTTGCATGGAAAATCATTGTTTTTTTTTTAGTTTCCGGAACGAGTTTTTAAGATACCTTTTTTGTATTTGAGTCACCTATTAATGATGTCGGACTTATTAGTAGAAAATTATCACAAAGTATTATTGTTGACAGATTTGCATTCAACAAATGTATCAATTCGTTAGTTAGCCTTGGCTGTTAAGCAATACATACAGCATTTTTGATTAATCGAATGACAAAATCGATTAACACATTTCAATCAAGTTAGTATATTTATGTGAGGTAAGTGTATCCGAATCCGAACACGTAAATGTGAGACAAAATCACATCAAATTTAAAAGACGAAACATAAATATTTTTTAATTTCTTCGGAAACTTCAAACAAAAATGCTTCTATTATAAATATAAATAAAAAAAAAATTCTTAACTAATTACGAATAAAAAAATGTTTTTTAAAATTAATAAATAATTAAACATGTAATTAAAAAATTAAAAATAAAATTTCATACAGCACTGCATAAATTCATTTTTTTGCGATCCCGTGGATCTGCGGGCGGATATGCGTAGTTGGATTTTCTAATTACAAGTCTTACACAGGTTATAAATTGAATTTATAAATATATTTTCAATTTATTTATTGATTTGGCGTTTAATTTGTAGAACTCCATTTTAATTTTAAATCAAACACAGATTTTTTGAGTCTACTAAGTTGTATTTTATTAACAAAAACACATAAAAAATTATATTGTGACAATTGTTTCGCATTGTTAGGGCATTATTTTTTTATGTGTTTTTGTTAATAAAATACAACTTAGTAGACTCAACAAATCTGTGTTTGATTTAAAATTAATACATATATATATATTCAATTTTTGGACTTCAGTATGAAACAAATTTGTTTGTAAATTTAAAAAAATATGAAAAATATTATATGCATTCCAATTTATGCGACATCTATGGCATATTTTTTTATTTATTCACTCACCCACACGGGCTTACTATGTATATCCAATGTGTTGTGATTTGAAACTTTTTAAAATTATTTTTAATAATCTTTGAGAGATGGCGGTGATGAATATAAAAAATGGTTCGGCTAATAGATAAGATATCGCTCACTCCTTTCAAGAACGTCATAAATCAAAATACTTGATTTTTCAGGAGAACGTTTTTAACGTTTAAAATATAATACAATGTATTAAAAATAAATATCAAGCTACTTACTGAACTTTTAACTGTGCAACAGATCTTTTTAGGTAAAACCTGAAGGTTTTTTCTCCATTTGAAAAATATTTAGTATATTAAAAAATAATTGAACAATACCTTTTCTTCAAAATGCAAAAACAACACTTTCTATCCTGTAGATATTAACTTAAAAATATGCCTCTTTTGCTGGGATATAGTATATTTTCTGGGCATTCCGAAAATATGCGCAACTGAAAATTGACGATTTTTGATTTATGACGTTCTTGAAAGGAGTGAGCGATATATTTTCATACGAAGTTTCAAGCTCGTAGCATTAATTTCCTTTTTTTCTATAATTTAGATAATTTGTATGAAGGAATAGAAAAAGCGAAATGGAAATATGTAAAGAATGTAAAATTTCTATGTCTTTTGGAATCATAAACTGAATTTAAGAATGATGTTTCGTAAGTAAATCGCGTCAGGTGTCTAACTGTTTTTTTTTTCTTCATATTTTTCATATTTTTTCTTAAATACTATGTCGCTCACTCCTTTCAAGAACGTCATAAATCAAAAATCGTCAATTTTCACTTGTGCGTGTTTTCGGAATGCCCAGAAAATGTACCACATCCCAGCAAAAGAGACATATTTTTAACTTAATATTTACCCGCTACAGGGCAGAAAGTGTTGTTTTTGTATTTTGAAGAATAAGTATAGTTTTATTAAAAAAAAAATTAAGTAGTTATTTTTCAGATTCAAGTTTAACCTAAAAAGATCTATTGCACAGTAAAAAGTTCAATAAGTGGCTTGATATTTATTTTTGATAAATTGTATTATATTTTTAAAGTTTAAAAACGTTCTCTTGAAAAATCAAGTTTTTCGATTTATGACGTTCTTGAAAGGAGTGAGCGATGTGTGTTAGGAAAAAATACATACGTGGTAGATAAAAAAATATATTTGAAAAAAAATTATGATTAAAAAATTCACATGTATGAGAAATATGATTTTGTGTATTTAATTCTGCTCAGATAATCAAGATACCTTTTAAAAATATCAATGATTTTATCATTGTGCTACTAAATACTTATGGATAGTGTTTTCTCGGTAAGGCAATTTACCGAATTTCGACAGAGGCATCAATTTAATCATATTAAATATCCTTCAAACAGCTACAGGCTTTTTTCTCTTGATCATGCAATAAATAAACGCGGCAGCCATCAGCGCAGCTCCAACTGCGATCAGCGTCCATTTCACGGCATCCAGGATTTGTAAAACGTTAAAGAGTTGGTCGTTGAGTAAGTCTATCATGTCATCGGGTAATTCTACTCCCTGAAACAAACCAATCACTGGAAATGAAAAAAAAGCAAACCATGTCCTAAAAATTCGAGTTCAACCAAAGAGAATTGTAAAAGATTTAAATATTACAATTTAAAAAAAAACACACTTGTCACAACGTAAAAGTTGTTAAAAAGTCTGTTTTACAAATAGAGGTCTTATATTTTAACAGTTAATGTAAATTCTAATAAGTAAAGGTCTCGAAATGCGTAACCTAAGTAACCTAAATGGAACAAAGAAAAGCAACGGATCATTTTCAGACGTGATTAATGGCTTATTTAACATACTCAACCTATAAAGGATTGTATGAGACTAGTTTTGTGTTTATAACAACCGATGTAATTAATATTTTCATTCATAATTTTGTTTTGCAAAATTCGCCTTCGTAAAAACGTTGTTTTCGTAAGTTGCCAACAAATGACGTCACATAAACGAATCCACACTTCAACTATTGCAGCTCTATAAAGCAGATACACAAAGGGATACGCCCCATAACACACCCGATGACGTAAAATTTGATGACGTAAAGCGGTGTCCGTTTATCGTTTTAATCAAATACCTAAAGTTTAAACCTTCTTCATTTATATACAGATAATAAATATATTATATATAATATATTATTTATATACAGATTTCAATAAGAATCCTGCCATGTGATTTTTCATATTAATTTAATAGCTAATAATAACACATCGTGAGAAAAATCCATTGACGACTCATAAAATATCCAAAAGGTAGGTACAGATGTATTTTTTTTTGGAAATCTCATTAAACTTAGCGAATGGCGAGTGCGGTCGTTTGACATATGAAAGTGGTCTTTTTGACATATCGCTCACTCCTTTCAAGAACGTCATAATTCAAAAAACTTGATTTTTCAGGAGAACGTTTTTAAAGTTTAAAAATATAACACAATGTATTAAAAATAAATATCAAGCCACTTATTGAACTTTTTACCGTGCAACAAATCTTTTTAAGTAAAACCTGAAGGTTTTTTCTACACTTGAAAAATATTTTGTATATTTATATAACAAATAAACACTACCTTTTCTTCAAAATGCAAAAACAACATTTTCTGCCCTGTAGCGGGTAAATATTAAGTTAAAAATATGCCTTTTTTTGCTGGGATATAGTACATTTTCTGGGCATTCCGAAAACATGCACAACTGAAAAATGACGATTTTTGATTTATGACGTTCTTGAAAGGAGTGAGCGATATATATTACTGTTACATAGGAAATATTTAATGTTTTACTGGATGAGTGGAAGATATAGATAGGAGGTAAGGACCGACATAACTAGGCCTAGGCAGGAGTTATATGTATATATACCTTTACATAAACATAAACAATATCAGCGATTCAAAAATTTCAAGAACCGGTTCCTACCCTACCCCCCCTCCCCTTTAAAAATAGTTTTTTTTTTATTATTTTGTACATAAACAGAACATTCACATAACAAACGAGAATGCTGTGAGGTTCAAATATTTTGCGATTTTTATTTTTTAGCGGACCAAATAAACCGCGCGTGCTCCGATACATGATCTCAATCGGAAAATTGTGTGACAACAAAGGGTTAAGGACCGGTTCGGCCAACTCGAAAAATTTTAGGCACCGGTTCTAGCTAACCAGCTGAATCCCACCACTGTAAATATATATATATATATATATATATATATATATATATATATATATATATATATATATATATATATATATATATATATATATATATATATATATATATATATATATAATATTAATATTTAAACATATTTTTATTATTTATGGAAGCATTTTGTAGATAGTAAATCGTTATTATGATAACAAATCTATTTGTGTGATAGTTATTAAATCTCTATATCGTATCTTTTACATTTTCATTTTAATCATTAATTTCATATTCTTCTGTGACATAACTCAATAATATGTATTTATTTTGTGATAAAAAAACTCGTGCATACCATAATGATTATGTATATTGATAAACAACACATATGTTATTGTATTGATAAAATATCTGCACGTCACGTTTTTGAGGGTATTTTTGAGGGTTTAAAAGCCAATATAAATTATCAAATTATTTACCTTACATTCAAAAATTACCGGAGTGTTGCTTGAAAATTTTACTTTTGATGCACAAAAATCGTTCTAAATTTTAACAAAAATATAGTGCCACAACTATAATGCAATAGCTAAAGGTCACTTTTACGTTCTGACACTAAAAAATATTTGCGAATATTTACGTATATTTACGTAGATGGCCGACATGAACCGATTGACCAAGGTACGGTCCTGTGCAAGGTAGTGTCCTCTCCCCTATTATTTTTCCTATTTTTTTCGTTTTGAATCGTTTTGATCATTCCGATATGCTACGACTAAACTCCTCTAAATGAAAAAAAAACTTCTTTTCAAATATTATTGCGGCCCTACAAAACATAAATAATGTTGCGTCTCATAAATCGTTTTTGAAATATCTCGTTTTGTAATATCACAGACGGTATGCAAAATTTTATCACAAATAGTTTATGGTATTGTTTAACTGATTGAATAAAGTTTGGGCACGGCATGAAGTAGAAATATTAATGTTCGAATATATCCAGATTTTGTATTGATTGTAAGGATATTGGTCAGTAATTGACTGGAAAAAATGTTTACAACATTTTGAGTGTGTCCAAATACTTGTTCACAAAATCTGGATCATCTCCAATTACAGGAGTTATTTTCATATTATTTTTAAAATCTCATCAAAGATGAAGAAGAATATGGAATTCTGGGCATTTACGGGGCTGACGACCGTCATAGGCTGGTTTAAATGATCACTTAAACCAGCCTATGACGGTCGTCAGCCCCGTAAATGCCCAGACTTCCATATTCTTCTACATCTTTGATGAGATGTTAAAAATAATAGGAAAAAATGTTATTTAAAATAAAGGAAACGGGGAGTTTGGAAATCCGGCATTTTTATATTATCATTTCTATTTTTTTACAGTATATCACTATCAATACATTTGCATTAATTAATTAGTTTTTGAGGAAATGTCATAATGATTTATTATATAATGTTTCAGAAGTATAGTGGAATTTTCATTTAATTATACCAAAATTCTGTTTCAAATAACCTTATTTATACATTTTGTCATCCACGTGTTCTGTTGGCCTTAACAAATCTACTTGGATTATAATAATCGACGCGTCTTCGTCACCTCTATAATTAAAAAATTACATCATCGGAGTACCGACGTAAAATGATAATTGAATTTCGAATCGATGGACAAAGGCAAATTGTACAAATCAATTATATCATCATTCGCGTAATATGTATAATCCTATCGATACAAATTATGCACAAACCTTTTATGTCCCTCGACAACATCGTTATATAACATGGAAGATGTTCTAAGTGGAATAATTCCTATTATAGGTGTCTAAACAGAGATAACTTATCTTGGATGTAAATTCCGAGGGATGGTCCCTGACATTCATAACCCAGCCTCTTAAAAAGACAAATCTTATTTGAAATTATTGTTCAATAGGGAAGTATGCACTAACAGGCTTATTACTGCGAAGCAATATCTTCTAACCCACTAAAAACAGATAAGTATAAATGTGAATGGTCAAGGTTGTAATTTTAGCAGCTCTTTAAGTGGGAAAATACAAATTCAACATTTGATACGAGGAGTTTCTGTAATAATTACTTCATAAAATTTTTATGAAAGAATAATAAGGGCTCAGAAGTAGGTAAAAAGTTATACACATACACACACATATTTATATATAAATATGTGTTTGTGTGTGTGTGTGTGTGTATTGATTGTTACATCTTTAGATACTACAATTTAATTCTGGCAAATGCTCCTTATCTTAGCTGATAAAAAAGTGTACTTGTTGTTTAGCTGATTTGAGTTTTAAGAGAGATCAGAATCTAAGAACACACCCACTTATTTGACAGCTGATGAAGTGGTATCCATATATACATCAAAATAATTTCCATATATACATTATAAGGAGCGTATTCTAAGCTCTAATAGCGGGGATAACGCAGCAATCGTCAGTAGAATAATTTTATTGTTTTTATTACAATTTACCTATTTGTTGTTCGCCATCGTAGCATGATTGTTAGTGTATTAAGATACCAAACGTGAGTTCCGGATTCAATTCCCGAGAGCGTTTATTAAAAAATAGAGCTTTATTTATTCTGATTCCAAATGGTAGGTCTATAAAAAGGTTTCTCGTTCGTTAGTTACTGCCCGCCACGCGCTAAGCTATTCGCATCGTGTGATCAGGGCCTCACTCACGGTTATTCACTATTTGATGTCGTAGAGAAAAATAAATTATTTTATCTAGTGAAGAAGCAAAATAATTCAACTAAGAAATTAGGATACGAAAAGAAGCTAGACAGATTGTTGACGACAACGCAATTTATATTACATTAAAGGTTAGGACCAAGGAAACCAGTTTTGTGAGGGTTATTCCTTTAAATTAACATAGTTGTTCTTAAAGTCGTAACAATATAGTTCACAGAATGCAAAATTTCTTAAAGTATTTAAGGAATATTAGAGTTTTATCGTCTAGTTAATGTCACTAACAGGAATCAAATTCTGTCTTAAAATGAAAATGAAACTTTAAAAATGTCAAGGCCATCAGTTTATAGATGTGATATCATAAAAAAAATTATGAAATAAATAAATACAAATATATCACCAAAATAAATTAAGAGTTTAAATATTTTTTAGATTAATGTTTATTCACAACATTTTGAGTGCGTCCAAATATTTGTTCACAAAATCTGGATTGTCTCCAATTACAGGAGTTATTTTCATATTATTTTTTGACATCTCATCAAAGATGAAGAAGAATATGGATATGTCAGCCCCGTAAATGCCCAGACTACTTGCATATTCTTCTTCATCTTTGATGAGATGTCAAAAAATAATATTGTTTATTTAATTAATGGTAAAACGCACGTTGGCAAAATGAATTATTAAAAAAAATTTAGTGTAATTATCTGATTAAAAAAACAGGTTGCCGGGATATAAAAAAACCATACCATTGAAATAATTTCTTGTATTTTCTTCTATTATTATAAATATTTAAAACGTTTTACTCCAATGTATTTCAATCGCTTAGATGCCTACCTTCAAAAGTGACAACAGCGTATGTATATGTAGGTCGTATTGAACAAGCCTTAAAAAGCTGAGTTCCTTTTCCATGTAATAATACTGAAATTAAATTGCACTAGATTGGTCGGTATGACGTTTTAAGTCCTTTCGTTTACATTAAAAATGCTAGGGGCAGTATAACACAGTTTTTCGTATAAGCTTAGTTGTGGTGTAACATTGTAAAATAAAAATAAATAAACTATGATATTTCATACAACAACAAAAAATTATCAAATAAATACAAATGGTTGTAAGTAAACACAAACGAACTTTACAATAATCTGTACGCAGGAATGTACTTTTTTTATTGAATCATGATTACCTGTATGAAATATATTCGATAATCTCGCACGCGGATATCAATACATAATATAATAAGCATCATTAATATTATATGATACTTAACTTTTAAATCCCTGATATCAAAATTATTATTTTTAGATTGGGATATACAATAAATTGCAAGTAAACGTAAACATGTTACTGACAACATTTTCTTGTGATTATCATTAATCAATTAATTCAATGATATTATAAATATATATATATATATATATATATATATATATATATATATATATATATATATATATATATATATATATATATATATATATATATATATATATATATATATATACATATATATATATATACTGTTTTTTTCGTATTTTTTTTATGTAATATTTTTTTATTTTAATCTCGCATATTTTATTCAAATCATGAACAAATATTACGTTAAAAATGTTGTCTAATTAAAGAATTATCTAAAATTCCTTCTCAAAGCAAAACCAGTACTATCAGTCAAGAGGAATATCATATTGAATGTACTCTGCATATAAAAAAATTTTCACGGGATATTTTTTTTAATTCTTTTTGTACTTGAAAAATCAAGTATTACGTTCATTTAAAAAAAATCAAATGAATTTAACTAAAAACAGTACTTCAGTAAGTCGACATATTGCATTATTACAAGTAAGGCGGGTCTAGTTGTTATGGGGACAAGTTGTTACAGTCTACCAGTGCTGCCATATATACAGATTTATCTGTATTGATACAGATTTTAGGCTGTCGTTACAGATGACAGATTTAACTCTTGGGTAGTACTTTTAGTTTTATACAGATTTTTGGAATTGGACAAAGTATATGATAAAACACAAGAATAAAAATATGTAAAGATTCGAACATGATTAACATTTGATAATAAGTAGGTGAGAATTTGTTTTATATTGGAGTGCGTTATTTATTATTTGGTAGGGTACTATTTTGTCTTGTCATGGAATATTACGCAATTTATGCAGCGTACCGTACATGTCTATTTTGTTCATGCGACCGAGTGTTCACTTTTATACACGGCGCGTAAAACGCAACGTTTTAATCAGTGCTGGCTGGAAGATAATTATTTTAAGACTTGTTTACAAACAAGTGAAAAGGGTGAAGAATATGCATAATGTAAGTTCTGTTTAACAGATCGTGCTATTTGTATCAAAATTTTAAAGCAATGGCAAATAGGGACCTACACAGATTTTGGCTTATTGATTCTAGATTACTGGGTTACAGATTTCTAGACTGTTTGATTCAAATTTTTTGGTTTGACATATGGCAGCACTCTACACAGCTCATAGATCACAAGGTCCTGTCACCTGGTGTATGTCCAGCAGCATGTGTAAGTACCTTTACTATAATCTCATTCTGCGCACACTGGACAACTTTGGTCAATCTTCGGTCAAAAGTCAACTTTAGTCAAAACGCCGTGTGAGGGGAATTAAAATCTGTCCCACCGCATTCTCAGATCTAATACAGAAACGTCTAGGCTTCCCGACAGACACTCTCTTGCAAAGCAATTTTTTAAACTAAGTTGCGAAATTTATTGAAAATGTGAAACAAAATTGTATCCCGATTTTACTGTGAATTTTCATTTAAAAGCTTCCAATATCCCTGTCACTGCCAATCTATTGTAAATAATACAAGTTTGTTAATTCACCATCAAATTTTCTAGAAGTACCCCGGTGTAGGCAGTGAAAGGGATTAGTATTTAGCTAAGCCGCTTGTGCACTACACGTTTTTGAAAAATGAAAGCGACTTTGACAGTTTAGCGTGATCGAAATCACGCACAACGTATTCACGCACCGATCAAGAGCACCGATCTGAAGAAAGATGGACAAAAGCATGAGCCAAGGTGGTGGTAAGGAGAATTTTCAAAGGCAACTGATAAATATTATCTTTTAAAAAACTGGTCAGAGCGAGGAGAGAGGAGGCAAAATCTTGGATCCTGGAGCAAATTTCTTCATCGAAACACTAATTTAAAACTAGCTAGCTAGCTGTTTTGTAATTGTGGTACAAACATACCTCATCTACCCATAATATTGGGAACAACGTTGTGTTTACTCTTTGCATCATGGTGATACTTCTTACGTTTCTCAAGAACATGTTGAATTGCACCCTTTTCCCTCCGCGGAGTGGCGATCCTGTATTCTGTAAATTAAAACATAAAATAAAATAATACAATAATAACAACTAAACCTTTACATTCATTTTTATTTTCTTTCATTCAAACCCGTATCCGCACCCCAATGGTGCATAGGTCACTGCATTATATAAACGCAGTGTTATCTTGATCTTTAGAACGTGAAGAAAAGGTGATCAGCCCTCCGCTTCAGGTACCAGTCCAGGATAATATTGAATAAATATTTGAGTGAAAAAATCACTTATACTTATTTAATTCCCCCCCCCCCCCCTGGGAATCGAACCCGGGACCTCCAGAACGGTAGCCGAGCTTGCTGACCATTACACTACGGAGGCGGACATTTTCTACTGTTTCTTGTTTTACATCAGTTCTTTAAATTTCTTCTTTTTTCTTCTTATCAGTTCTTTGGTTAGAGAGTTTCCTTTGTTAGTAACATTTGAAAAAAGTGAGTATCTCACCGGTTCCAATTCAAGAGTTGTTTGATGCTTGTTCGCGTCAGGGTCCATTCCGATAACTCCCTCTTGATAATCTTTGTCCGCCCCCCAGAAATGAGGGAACGTTAACACCAAATGAGCATCTGGGGAAATAAGTAAACGTGTATTTATTATGTTCAAATCTCGGTTTACAAATACTCCATTCAACTCTCCGAGGGATTGTTATGAAGATGAAGAAATTGTAAATGAAATCACTTGTTTTTTACCACTTGAGTATTACACTTATTTTTAACGACTAGTTTTGGAAGCTACAAATGCTTCCATCTACGGATTTGAACATAAACAACATGAGTTTATACGAGTACTCAAACCCGTATATTTATTAATTTACTTATTTATTTATTGAACGGCTAATGCCTTTAACGTAATGCATAATATGTAGTATATAATATAAAAATACACAAATGAATACACTAATAGAGAAACAAAAAGTCTCAAACATAAAATAATAATAAAATAACAAATAGCAAGCACTGGTAAATACACGTCTCCTTCACACACTATCAGCGAGCAGCGAGAGAGAGTGAAACATTAAGTTTAAATTCATCCATTTTAACATAGAGAAGAAATGCTGAGAAAGTACAGACTTTAAGTTGATATATTAAATAAATCTATACTTTCAAAAGCATTGGCTAACATGTGAAACCGCGGAATCGTAGAGAACATATCGCTCACTCCTTTCAAAAACGTCATAAATCAAAAGTCGTCAATTTTCAGTTGTGCATGTTTTCAGAATGCCCAGAAAATGTACTATATTCCAGCAAAAGCAGCATATTTTTAACTTAATATTTACCCGCTATAGGGCAGAAAGTGTGGTTTTTACATTTTGAAGAAAAGGTATTGTTTAATTATTTTTTTAAATATACTTAATATTTTTCAAATGGAGAGAAAACCTTCAGGTTTTACCTAAAAAGATCTGTTACTCAGTAAAAAGTTCAATAAGTGGCTTGATATTTATTTTTAATACATTGTATTATATTTTAAAACATTAAAAACGTTCTCCTGAAAAATCAAGTTTTTTGATTTATGACGTTCTTGAAAGGAGTGAGCGATATGGAAGCATCTGTAGCTTACGAATCTAGTCGTTAAAAATAAACATAATGCTCAAATGGTAAAAAAACAAGCGTTTTTTATTTACAATTCAATCATATCTTATTAGCCACTTATGCCAAAAATCAAAACTATTAATCTTATTCTAAGGAATTTACTTAAAATGTGCTCAATTCGCTTAGGCCTAGATTATTAAAGCTACCCTTTAAATACATGATTTTATGTTATGTATGACTCAATTTTGGGTGCTTTGCCAAAAAAAACATAATTTTATGAAACGTTTTCTACATTCTATTGGTATTTTCAATTTATTTTTATTAAGATTTAAAAAAAACTAACTATCACGGCACTTCACGCCAGAATGAATAGAACAGCATATCTATCATTGCAAATAATTTCGATTTTAATTTCCTGACCTGACCACGCCCAAGTATTTAAAATACTCAATCGTGCGAAGGTTTCATCGGTCTTCCTTTGTTACCAACTAAATTCGCCTCATAAATGTGTTTTATTGTTCTTTCTTCATTCATTAGATCCACATGCCCAAGACCATATCAACACACCTTTCTTAATTTTTTCGATAATGCTTATCTCAGCCTTGCGATCTTTCCTTCACCATTCAAACATTCAGCGAATCACTTTCCTTGCACACATTATACACCATTGACACCAGCTCCAGTAGGTCTTCTTTACTATCGGCAAGAAGTACAGCATCGTCAGCATACAACAGGCAACAGACAGTCAAATCGATCATTTTAACTCCAATACAGAAACCTTTCAATTCTTTAATACGTTAAACATATAGAGTTTTTTGTGAGACTTGTTTTATATATGTTGGTGACCAATGTGAATAATTTTATGAGCCATGAGGCCAATTTTTTATGGCACTCTACTGTACCAAATCAATGAAAATATCATGGATATAGGAATTTCGAGATAATGTAATGTTTTCGAGGCAATTTTTAAGCCGATCCATTGATTAGGACTTGGCTTTGTGAAATTACATAATAATAATATGTAATCAATTTGTTATCAAGTGGAGTTTAATCATTCAATTAATTAAATCATTTACGTAGTAGAATTTTACATCGACGCCAAAAAAGTATCTTTTTTTTTAAATTTTGTCTCAACTGCTAGAAATTTGGTATATCTTAAATTTGGTAAATCTTATTTATTAGCAAAATTAATATATATGTATATTTATATTTATTTACATATTACATTTACATAGCTATTTTTTGTTATTATCGGAATGAAAACTCAATGATATTTCAAACCCGCAAATAAAAATCTTAACATTACATAAAAAAAATATTAAATAAAACACTTTTTTTTACCACTTGAGTATGTTTATGACTTCTAGTTTCGGAAGCTAAGTTTCCATCTTCAAGTTGTAAAAAACAAGTGTTTTCTTTAATGATTTTAACATGTCTTACCACAAAGTAAATGCCGAAACAATAAATAAAATAACATTACATATTCTGCATAAATATTTTTCAAACATTTTCTTGCAATAATGCTTCCCGATAAGTTTATGGAGTACAAAACAGGTGATCGGTCAAAGCTGAGATCATGGTATTTTTTATTAAAGTAATCAATTTGCATATTTTTTATATCGCCATCTCGAAAGGTTAAAAACTTGGCATTTTCCAATATTCAGGTAATATGATTAGAGTCGTATATGGTGTGTAGGAAATACATAAATCATAGAAAAATTATATTCATAATATAACTATTATTTTTTTGACATCTCACCAAAAATGAAGAAGAATATGGAAGTCTGGGCATTTGCGGGGCTGACAACGATTTCGAAATTGGTTCATATATATATATATATATATATATATATATATATATATATATATATATATATATATATATATATATATATATATATATATATATATATATATATATATATAAATACATATATATATATATATATATATATATATATATATATATATATATATGTATATATATATTTATATATATATATATATATATATATATATATATATATATATATATATATATATATATATATATATATATATATATATATACATAGAACTTCCAAGAATTTGAGTAGTGTGGTTGTCAATAATGGGTAGAATTGGTGAATGTTACTCTTAAACCAGCCTATGACGGTCGTCAGCCCCGAAAATGCCCAGACTTCCATATTCTTCTCCATCTTTGGTGAGACATCGAAAAATAAATCCAGTAATTGGAGATAATCCAGATTTGTATTTGAAGTATTTGATTGGAAGTATTTGGACAAACTCAAAATGTTGTAACTAACTATTCAATAAAACCATTTCATCAAAAATTTCAGAAATGGTGATTTCAATTTAGACACATTAAATACATAATTATTGTACATTTCTTTAAAGTTGTTTGTATTCAATTCCAAACATATATTTGTCTTAAAAAATAAGCGTATTTTTATAACTAGTATTAAAAATATATAGTATGCACATTAAATTAATCGACCATTTAGTTTTCCACTAAAGTGAGATTTAATAAAATGATTTACGATGCAAATTTTTACAAATAAATATATAATACTGTTTACTATGTAGAATTGGATAGCAAGTACCTATGGTAATATAAAGTAACTACAAATGATCAATTGGAAATTGCATAAAACCAATGTGAGGCACAACAAATGTTTGAAGTATTTATAAAATTTAAATCTGAGGATAAAGCGTAAACAATAATTATGAGTTTTCAAAATGCAGTGAAATTAAACGAATTTATATGAATTCCAAATAAATAAATAAACTATCATTAATATGTGTATGTATATATATATATATATATATATATATATATATATATATATATATATATATATATAAATATATATAAATATATATATATATATATATATATATATATATATATATATATATATATATATATATATATATATATATATATATATATATATATATATATATATATATATATATATATATATATATATATATTTATATATATATATATATATATATATATATATATATATATATACATATATATATATATATATATATATATATATATATATATATATATATATATATATATATATATATATATATATATATATATATATATATATATATAAATATATATATATATATATATATATATATATATATATATATATATATATATTTATATATATATATATATATATATATATATATATATATATATATATATATATTTATATATATATATATATATATATATATATATATATATATATATATATATATATATATTTATATATATATATATATATATAATATATATATATATATATATATATATATATATATATATATATATATATATATATATATATATATATATATATATATATATATATATATATATATATATATATATATATATATATATATTATAATATATATATATATATATATATATATATATATATATATATATATATATATGTATATATATATGTATCCATTAGGTAACATAAAAATAACTGTGTATAAAATAACTATTTATCTTTCTTAGCAATAATTTAATTTCCGGTCGATTGGTTTTAATTTAAACAATTAGTTTTCACCAATTTGTTTCGAAACTGTACGACAGTATAATTAAGTTATAAGGTATATAATGATTTAAAACAAAGCTATAAGTTATAAGATATATTTCTCCTATTACCAATTAGAATTACAATTTTGCTTGTGTGGATAAAAAATGGTTAAAACATCACCATACATATTTATTCCGTCGTCGAATATAAAAATGCAGATTTAAATGCAAATATTGACAACAATTTGTAAAATGACTATTTTTTTTATTATTTGCTGTAGTGCTTTCAAGCATTGGCGTGGGGAATTTCACTGCTATTGAAAGATGTTTTTAATAATAAAAAAATGTAACGTGCAATATAGTACATAATTTTATCCTACAAAATGAAGCAATATAATTGCTTTGTTATATTCGACTCTTGCCCCCTAAGCAATCTTGGCTCGAGCATGAGAAATATTTTAGGTCGACCCTAGGTCAAACTTTGATTTAATTTCATACGATCAACTAATCAGGAATTACTAGCGGTTCTCTATTTTCAGGAGCTTTAAGGCTAGATTTAATTGCTCACTTACAGCAAAGCGTCGAATTTGGAAAAAAATGGAGAGTACAGGTCGTTTATATATCAGTTTAAGAATTTTTTTATGGGCGAAAATAAGTACATCGTAAATTTTTCGAGAGTTTGGTAATCCAAGGTACGTATTTTTTTATTTATTTTTTTCATAATACATAGATACATTCAAATATACATATTCATTTCATATATACATTAATTATATGTATTGCAGCTCTTTAGGCATGGCCTGTCTTGAGCCGAATACTAACATGTTAATACAATTTTTTTTATTTATTTCTTTAATAATATATATATATATATATATTTTAATAATATATGCATTATCGATAAAATTAAGAAAGGTGTGTTGAGATGGTTTGGACATGTGGAGCGTATGAGTGAAGAAAGAACGGTTAAACAAATTTATGGGGCGAATGTAGTTGGAAAAAGAAGCAGAGGACGACCGAGGAAAACTTGGCACAATCAGGTATGTCAAATACTTGAAAGCGGCCGGGTCAGGAGTCGTAATAATCGTCGGGTATGTATGAGGAGATGCATGAACGTAGAAGAGGCAAAGAATGTTTGCAAAGACAGAGTGGTGTGGCGTTCGATTCTCTCTGCCAATCCCTGCGGGAAGCGGCGTGATGGTTAGTTAGTTAGATTATAAACATAACAAACAGGAGATACAAGATTTACCTTTAATTGGTGCGTAATCTTAAGCATTTTTTAAATGTAACGTCAGCTTATAAATACCATGAATTATTATTGATGCTTTCATCGTTTCCAAGCTCTGTATTCGAGATTTAGATATAAAAAAATCTGTTCTTACAATATTGAAGGATGAGTACATGTTGGATTTAAGAGTTGAGTTTAAAAATATGGGTGTTAGAGTTGTTTCGTTTTATTAATTATCAGTGAGACAATAGATTTCAGGAGGAATACCTTAGTCACTATCCCATTGTTAATAATATGATTGATTTTTTTATTAATTTACTTTATTTAATAAAAAAATACACGTTCTATTATTATTTTTATCGATTGCAATTGATCACGTTCTTAAATTGACTAATTAATCATTCAAGCGATTGATTGTGAGAAATTCATTAAAAGCAAACAAACGACGTTCCATATACAATAAAATATTTTGATGACATGCGATTATTAATATTTGATGCCTAAGTTGATTTATTATTTAATACACGTAATATACGTCATAACACTATTACATAAAACAATAACATAATAGTAGTTGGTATCACTTTTTGAAGAAGTAAACAAGCTCTTGCGCAAAAATGAGTATGGGGTTCGTAAAATTATAACAAAACATCAGACGCCGCTGAGCGCGTTAACTTAATAATATAAAGTATGAGAAAAATGCAAATTAATCCTTTTATGAGAAACAAAATCTGGTTATTCTGGTTTCAAGTATGCTTCATTATTTAGCACAAAGTATGTAGAGAAGCTTCAGTGATCAGTGTTAATGACAGCTTAATGGTACACTTGAGATTGCATAATGAAAATCGTTCAAACCTAAAGTAGGTAATGTACATATAAGTACATGTACCCAAAATACATAGCAACCGCTAGGTGTAGTAATATCGCGGACACTGCGAACAGTGTTAATCTAATCACCGATTGCCACATATCAATTAATAAATGAAGCCACATTTCAAATACTGCAATTGTCGTTGACATTCTACGCAACAATGGATAACGAGTAGCTACTTAAAAATAATGCGGTAATTTGCTCGATAAAGGTTTTACAGGGCAAATACCACAGCGGTTTATGCACCATATCTTTATGAAATATCTTGCGAAGCCTATTCGGAGATTTACTATTACTATTTTTCGAAAAATGTTGTACAAGAATATGAAAATATACACCAACACTAGGACCAATGAACAAAATATTTATAAAATAATTATGTTAAAGGTTCATTTATAAATTTACTAGGAAATATGTGTGCATTTTATTTTAAAATACGGATAAAAAAATACACTAAAAATTCTACTTATAAAGACAAGAAATTTCACAATATCGATCCTAAAATAGAATTAAAAAAAAAAAAAACAAAATATGCAAATCAACTGGTAGAATTTGGTCAAACAAAAACCTCAAAAAACCACAACACTTTTGTGTACGTCGAAAATTTTCGTCCGGGAAATGAGTTAAATTTTATGTCGAATTCTTTGCGATGAATTTATCGTAACATATACAATAGAATTACCAGTATTATTCATACTCAGGGTTAATGAAATGTTTGCGTTAAAATATGGTAATCTCTCATTTAAAGTACAATTATTTATAACACTTGACAAATCATTTCATTCCACCAAATTCCTCAACAGCTTTCTACCGATATTGCTATACCCACACAACGTAGGTACTTCGCAAATACAAAAGGCAATTCTTTTTAATGTTAAGCAGAAAAATTGATTTTGATATATTTACTTACAAAACAAGATATTTTCTATTGTCGTAGGGCAATTCATTTCGGATTTACAACTCGCAGCTTCCGGCATATATAAGTATGCTCTGGCCAAAATGGTTTTTAGAAGCTTTTTTATGGGCATGTGACCTTAATCCGTCCTATAGAAACCGATTAAATATATATGATAAAATAAATTCTTAAGGATCGGATAAGGTTTTCGGATCTTGCATACAAATAACAGGGTCTCTGCTAAATAAAAGCTTTCTCAATTCTATATGGATGGCTATTGTAAACTCATATGTTCTGTGCCATGGGATTAATCATATTTCTAGGAATTTCAATTTTTTTATAACATGGTTGTCAATCATGGTTACAAAGGTCAATGTTGCTCGTGTGTAACTTAACCAGTCTGTGATACGTCATTCTTCTCCGTCTTACTGAGGGTTATGACCCTTGTCAAAGCAATGACTCTTCTCCAGGTATACCTTGACTGCGCTGCACGTAGCGCTCCAACCCCCGAGGTGCCTGCTGCTGCCTTAACTTGATCGGTTCATCGTGCGAGGGATCTTCCTCTCCCTCTCTTTCCCTCCAGGCTACCGATCACAACCAGTCGTTCCAGGCTATCCATATAGCCGCGCACAACGTATCCAAAGAACGGAAGAATCCGTAGTGAACAGACACTAACCAGAATCAAGCCATCCAAGTGTTACTTCTGACGAATGGACTCGTTGGTGCGTTTAGCTGTTCATGGAATTCGGAGCATGCGCCCCCAACACCGAATTTCGAAAGCGACAATATTTTTCCTTTCTGCTGCTTTTTATGGTTCATGTTTCAGCAGCATAGAGAAAAATGGAGTGGACCAAACTCCTGACAAGCGTGTAGTTGTTACTCACACCCCGTTCTTTCCAGATCACAAGCCAGATCAAAACCAGGCCACAAGCCCTGTTAATACCCAGTCCTCCATATTCTTCTTCATCTATGCTGAGATGTCAAAAAATCTGTTTGATACGCGATATAATGTACCTAATGACAACAGAGAACTCAACGTAAATAAACATTTGTCAATTACATATTTTTTGAGTAAGTAACAATATGATAATTGAATTGACCAAGAAAGCATAATTCTTTAGTACTAACATCGTTATGTACATTTATACACGATAATGGCCCATGGCAGTGTCCATCCTAAAGCGACATTCATGCCAGGAAACGAGAACCGAGAAGGGTTGAAGGTGAGAGTGCAAGGGGCGATCTCCCTACAAACCTAATATAGGAGTTGAATGAGAAATTGGGCACCGGGTGTTGCCATTCCAAGACCACGACACGAAACACCGAGCAAGGCAATAATAAATAATTCAAATGTGTACGCATTTATTATAATGTACTTACTATATGTGAATATTTATAACATTTTTTACAACACCGCGTATAAATATGTTGGTACAAACCACATAAATAATGCCCCAATATGTTTATATGATTACAAGTTCCGTAACAAAAACAAACGCAATAGCGAAATGAATACAAAAATGTCACCGATTTAAGTAGGTACGCTAAGATTTTTTTAAAATCACTTCTGACCTCTTACTTCTAGTGAGTTCTTTTTTATAAATTTTGAAACCTCTTTTATTATCAGGAAGTTAAAGTTACCGAATTCTTTTTGGTTAGTATTTATTTTTACCGAATAGAATTGAAGTTAAAAGTATTAAGAATTGACGTTGAAACATCCGTATGGAATCCTAGCCCAGGTTAACACAATTCAAAATATTTTTTAATGACATGAATAAATACAAAGTGGTTTCTCAAGGTCGAATAAGATTTATAGCTATTTAGTTATTATTGCAAATATGGTTTTATTTTTTTATCTAATAGTGAATGTGAATGTTAATTTATTTAATCAATTTAAATAATAATGACACATCATAATTTTTTGACATATGTTTTTCCCAGATAACACACCCTGTCATGTACACTGAGAAATAATTATCAACGCAAAAATTAATAAGAATTGTAATGATTACATATTTATTTAATAAAATATAGTACTTAAAGAAACAAATACAATACATGTAAAATAAAAGCAACGCTGTAAAAAAAAACCTCAACAAAATAACCAAATCACTGTACATGTAGGCAATTCTCATAGATTGGTTGTATTTTTTTTACGAAACTATATTTTTTCAGTGAAATTAATAACTTTCTATTATTTTTTTGCAAAGCATACATCTGAAGAGAATAGTACGTACATTTTTGCTGAGAATAAAGTAAATGGTGCACGGAAATTAGTTTCTACAAGCAAATAAAAACCTATCAGTAAAAATTAAACTGTTAGTTAATAATGGAGTCCTGGTTCCAACCTTAATCCATGAAGCATGGAGTTTGTACAAGAATACAATCTAAATGTGATCTCTCAGACGAAGGTGAGGTATAAAGACGTATGATAGATGTTTGAATGGTGATATTAGGAAATAATGCAAGGCTGAGAAAGGCATTAACGATAAAATTAAGGAAAGTGTTTTGAGATGGTTTGGGCATGTGAATCGATTGAGTGAAGAAAGAACAGTAAAAAAACGAGACGAATGTAATTGGAAATAGAAGTAGAGGAAGACCGAGAAACTTTACACGATCAAGAATTTCAAATACTTGAAAGTGGTCAGGAGTCGCTATAATCGGTGGGTAGGATGAGGAGATGTATGGATATGGAAGAGCCGAAGATTGCTTGCAAAGACCGATTGGTATGACGTTCTATTCTCTCTACCTACCCCCTCTGGAGATGCGGCTTGATGATTAGTTAGTTAAGTACGTATATATATTGGCTACACTGAAAATTTTTATTTTTATTTATTTTATGCCTTTACTCGATTTCATTAAGTTCTAGTCTAGTTTACTTCGAAAACTAAAAGTAAAGCTTAAAAATATTAATATGAATACGCACATGTATACAATAAATATAATGCGTATCAAGAAAAACTACGATATATTATAGGAAACTGAAACTTTTAAACAAAACAGCATAAATAAAAAACGTTTCTCCGCATAATTTGAATTAAAAATCAACGATTATTAGAAGTATGGATCAAAAACAGTTTTCCTTTTACATCAATCGTGCAATGGGAGTAATAACAAATATTATTAAAGGGAGAATTCTAAACGAGGAGGCCATATTGTAATGATCTTGATCTTTGACACGTTTCATGGAGCGCTTCAAATACCATCTTCGTGAGTAGCACGTTGTATACATCGCACAATAATTCACTCTATACACACGAACATTACTTCAAGTACAGCCAGGACAGCAAATAAGCCGCAAAAAGTTGCTCAGCCTTGGGTTCGTGTGAAGGAACAATCAAAGGCTTTTCTTATCTGCCCGATTCTAAACGATCATTACCATATTTCATGTAAGCGAAATTCCATCATCTATTTATGCTATTCGTGGATTCAATAATTAGTATTTTCTAATAATATCTAAAAACCCCGAGTGGATCAAACGCGGTAAAGTTTCTCTTCGTATTATGGAACACACTTTTAAAACCACTTTGAGAAATGTACGATGGATTCCTCGTCGTCGGATTACTCGCATATGGGATACTACTTTTAACAAAAGGTTTCTTTGATGGTGTAGTAAATGCGAATGGTAATAAAGTAGACGTACTCGTTTTAAAACTAGTCGTGAATAAGTTTTTAGGTGTTGTGTTTTCGTTAGTTTTTGGAACAAACCTTCGTATTAAATTTTGTTCTAGCTTTAAAGACGATGTGATCCCCGAATTTAAATTGAAAGAAGTGGTCGGTTTTTCTGAAAACGCTTTATGAAAGGTGGTTTTGTCTAACAACTTAAGGGGAGGCTTGTTACTTAATGGATTTAAGGCAATAATGTTCGCAGAATAGACGGGCAAACGAATCGCATTTCTAGAATAATCGGACACATTCGAAGTAAATGCGGATATTTTTGGACTAACAGTCGAAATAAAACTATTAGACGAATAACTCGATTGTCTGGTTGCGAATTGAGTATACGCGGGTTGAGTAGTTTCACTTTTACTTGTTGTCGTGTGGAACGTTCGTGTGACCGGAGGAACCCTCGTAGTCGCCGTTGTGGCGAGTATAGTATACTTGGAGGTGGTGGGATGCGTGCGACGAGTGGGAGGTACGTAGTCGTGGGAAGTTCCTCGAGTGGATGAAGAGACGGATTGTGTCGGGCGGTAGATGGATGCTGGTGGCGAAGATTCACTGGTCCTGGGAGTGGTGATCGGAAGAAGTTTGTCGATGTCGAACGCGGTCGGAGCGGGGACGGGGGCGGCGGCGCGAGAACCCGCAGACGGAGTCGTCAGGCTGAAGTTGGACGGTCCGCCGTCGGAGAAGTCGTCGGGCAGGCGCAGGTCCGCGCCGTCGCGCTCGGCGCAGCCCGCCACGTACTTCTTGACGTTGCGGCCCTGGCAGTGCGGGCGGTACACGGCCCAGGCGCTGAAGCCGTCGCCCGAGAGGCGCTCGTGCTCGGCGTGGATGGCGAGCGCGCAGCGCACGTCGTCCGCCAGCAGGTCGTCGCGCAGGCGCTCGCAGGGCAGGCCGCACGCGCCGCGCGGCCCGCACCAGTAGAGCTCGCTGATCTGGAACAGGCCGTGGTCGCGGCTGCCGTCCGCGTTCAGGCGGCCCTCGGCGGCCGTGTCCAGGCGCGACTCGTGGTAGGCCAGGCACACCCACGTGGCCGTGGCGGCCGGCGGCTGGCCCAGCAGCGCGCCCAGCTCGCGCGCCAGCCCGCAGCGCGTGAGCACGCGCGCGCGCGCGCCGCGCAGCGCCAGCAGCAGCGCCAGCAGCAGCACGCACACCGTGAGCGCGCGCATCTCTGCCCCGACGCGCCTCCCGCGCTCCCTTATACGGCGCCCGCCGACCGCGGTCACGTGCCGCCGCCGCCGGACAACTCGTTCGCGGGATATGCAAATCAGGCTTCGCTCTTCTCCGACAATGGCCATAATCCTACTCTATGATTACCTACTGGATGTTTGCGCGAATTCGCAATATTGTGTTTAAATAATAAATCGTGTCATTCGCAGTATGCAGCATTCGCGTACCAGTTAACTTTCCTAAAAGAATACCTGTACTATGTATAACTATAGATGGGATGAGTCAAATAAGAAATAATCGAGTTATTCGATCATTCGATGTTAAAATTAATTATTTGCCCAATACTAAACGTTATTATAAATTTAACGATAAAAGCTCTATATTTCAATTTAAAATTCCAACGACCTTTATTAAAGTCCATACGATCCAATAGTAGACTTTCGAATTACGTAGAAAGAATTTCCAACTATCCGATTTATCCCAATAATCGATTCTTAAGATTACTCAATTAATACAAGCCTTTATGAAGACCCAGTATATCATAAGTTAAAATATATACGTACGTAAAATAATACGAATGTATTTTGATCATCTGACAAGGAGGAAACATTCAACCGAACTTTTCTTAGTGTTCCCAAATTGTCAGTAACCCGATTAGATAAAATCCAGACCTAATTCAATACAAACCAACAATCTCATAGATGAATTGAATGTTACCAAGTAGTTTTGAAATGTTACTTCTCCAACATAAATTAATTAAAGCGATGTGGTACCTCAAGATCACTAGTAAAATTATTATCTATGTAATTATGTTAATTCAGAACAAAGAGTGGCTTTAGTAGTACGTATAGCACCTAATAGATGATGGCGTATGATGACTGAATGTGGTACTATGGAGTATTTATTGTAAGGAACCGCCTTAATGCGTATGTACGATTTTATTG
This sequence comes from Brachycentrus maculatus, assembly GCF_059751285.1. Classification (NCBI taxonomy): domain Eukaryota; kingdom Metazoa; phylum Arthropoda; class Insecta; order Trichoptera; family Brachycentridae; genus Brachycentrus; species Brachycentrus maculatus. The sequence goes on from NW_028280972.1 coordinate 879,699, forward strand.
TACCTCTCTGTTCACTGACATCTGTACCAAAAACCGTTCATGTAAAATCACAATAAGTGCGTAGGTAAGGAAAAAGATGAATGGATGAAATAACAGCAACTATTATAATGTTTGTCCATTGCCAGGAATACAATTTAAAGGTGTCAAGTGTTGGTCACTAATGATTAAGACTTTATTTGCTTTTCGTTACATTCAATCAGTGCCGAATTTAGATTAGGCTATGTGTATAGGATTGTGTATATGTATGTAATATGCAGGTGTGTATTTATGTTAGTTTACATATTTAACAAAGATCCACATATTAGAAATTTACAATTAAAATGCGTTATAAAGGATAAATTAACTTACCTACGCATGGGAATAGTTCCAATGCTCCCGATTTCAAGCATCCGTTATCCTGCGTTATGCCAAGGGTGGCATTTCGACAGAAGCAAGCTGTTTCGTCGTCTACAGATGGAGCCGGGAGCATGTCCTCGTACGCCCTGAACTCGTATGCCTTTATTCCTTTGTAGGTAGTTTCCCCGTGGAAGCGAGTGTTAGCAGACCTAATCAAAATAATATCAAATTGAAAATACCTCCGTTTTTTCGCATTCGTCTTTCGCTGTTTGAAGATTTAAATTTTCAAAAAGTGGGACTGAAAATGGTTTAGGAGTTCCAGCAAACATATCAACGGAAAAATTCATTATGGCCAAACAGCATGATCAATAGTTTCAAAACAAAACGCTTACGTTGAATGAATCGTCTTAAAAACAAGTCAATTAAATAACGCTCTGGTTTGTGATTAATCAAAATTATCAATACGCAAGTAAATACACAATTACAATTACGTAATATGTATATAAGATAATGATTTGTTTTGACATATTTACCTGCAAATGTCAGTGTTATATATTTGAATTATATCCTTTTTACTGATAAATGGGGGGTATATGCTAGCGTCAGTACCATTTATCATATTGCATATTGAATTATTCTTTTCAGTTTCAGGCCAAATATCTAATTTCGATTGGTTTTCCCATTTTGCTATCTTGCCAACTTCCTTGGGGTCTTTTTCTCCGGTGTAAACTTCATACAACCCGTCGTGAGAGTTATTTTTCTGTAATGAAAAATCATTTTAACGACGTCCATTTTTATGCACAATAGAATTAGATGTGTACAACATGTAATAATATATGTAGGTAGGTAAAAATATATGTATTCAACAACGATTTTAAAATAAAAATAAAACACTTAAATAAGACCACTAAGGAAGCATCCCGTAGCTATGTGAGTTGAGAGTTAAACAAACTAGTGATAAGAGAATAAATAACAAGCTTACGTGTGCAAACATGGAAAAGTATATTCCATCATCCTCAACCCTCATAGTCTGGGAATTTTTGGCAATTATTCTGCTGCATATTAACGCAGGTCCATTCGTACAGAGAGGAACGCCATCGAACAATAAATCTTTCACTCTAGTCTCGAGGAAAGGCGTCGTTGCATTAAACACTCGGAGGATATTAGAATTGATAGCTATCAGCAGTCCTGGGCTGTCCATTTCGGTCGATTGAATCACTGACTACGAACAAAAACACATTAAACGACAACTTGGCCACTCGGTTGGCCATCATAAACAATGGGGATATTGAAACAAGTCATGTTTGAGTGCAAAATAATATAAATTTATGGTTTCGGCATTCACATTGTGGTAAGACATGATTAAATTGTAAATGAAAACACTTGTTGTTTACCACTTGAGTATTGTATTTATTTTTAATTATCTTATATTTTTATTTATTACTATCTATGTTTCCTTTTACAAAACGTCCCGTTCGATAACCCCTCCCCCTTCTATTTATTACCCTTCCAACATATACCTGAATTTTTTTTTTGCTCGTTAGTATTACTGTTCACCTGTCGATGAAAGCAACACGATCTTTCGAAACTATTCGTTTAAAATAAATTTAAAACTGAAGTTATAAAAAACAAGTTTTTTCATTTAAAATTTAACTAATATACAAATTAAAATGTAAAGTATAGGATATGTACGCATCCCAGTCAACGCTTTTCAGCCACACTTAACCGAAAAATGATGACTAATTTTTGTACTTTATTATAAGTATCAGCTTTATTTAATTATTGTAGGTATATTTTAAAAGAATTATTTAAACATACATTAAGGGAAATATGCAACACGTTGATAATATCTTCGTCGTGGAGGGGATACGACGCCTCTGTGTTGAAATCATACAGTTGTCTTTGGTAATACGATAACATTCCATTTTTTCTAGTTATATTAAATTTCTCTCTTCGCTGACTAAAAACACAAAAAATGAATATGTTAAAACAAAAATTGTTACAACTCTTTGTTTAATTAACGTATTGATGTTGTCATTACTTTTAAAAAAATTGTACGTTCGCACAGCACATTAACATGTTTTTATTGTCATAGTTGGGATGCAATCTATGGGATAAACATACATACTTATATATAAATGTATATTTCGTGAAATTTATGGATTTTAAAAGAAGTGTCATGAATTTTTTTAAACTCTCAAAATATCTTCGCGGTAATTAAAAAAAAAAAACTTTTAACCCGGCACCAAAGCTTCCATGATCTAGAGAAGGTTTGCGATGATCTACTCCCAATCAGACAAAAATAATAAATGAGGAAGTTAGGAGCAGAACCAGAATAGCGGATATCATGGATCGCGTATCGAGACTCAAGTGGCAATGGGCAGGACATGTTGCAAGATAAGACCCCACAAGAAGGAACCCCAAAATTTTAAGATAGAGGTCTTGGGAGAATAAAACTCAATTTACGGTCCGATGATATAGCCGCTGTGGGGGCTAAAAATTTGCTGCAAACAGCAGCCCACCGAAAAAACGGAAGAATACGGAAGAGGCATATATCCAGCAGTGAAGGATAGAAGCCTAAAGAAGAACTCCCAAAAATAGAACTGAGGACTCCCTACACGACTTTCTTTAGACTTAGCGATCACTGTTATATGAGATTGATTAGAAGATATTGTAGAATTAAGGTGACGATATCAATTAAAATCACAATTCCATAATAATTACATTTGTATGGTGGTTATTTAGAGATCAAAATATAGACTAATTATTGAAGAATCAAAATGTAATTTTATGTGAGGAACTACTGTCTAGAGTCGCGGTAAAGTATTTATTATTTCAATGTGGATATAAGATGACCCCTCGTATATGCTCAGGTATATTAAGAGACGAAACATTTTTTTAAAGGGAATATGGAAGTCTGGTTACTACCGCCCATACATAACAATGTACTAGAATCAACAAGGAGTTGCTGGAATACTGCTGTAGGTACTTTTAATTTACGATATGTAATACTTACTTGTACACGTAAGGCCCAATTTCGTTTAAGATTGGCTTTCCTCCAGTAATTACATCATCCGGATTGGTGATATTCCAAATATAAACGCTAAACTTCATGGCAAATGGCAGCTTCTGCCACCGATCATATTGATCCGTTCCCGCGGCTAACTCCACGCTCTAAAATAGTGAGGTCATGCTATTACAACGATGGTACATTCATGACAAATGGCAAACTCATGGCAAATGGCAGCTTCTGCCACCGATCATACTGATCCGTTCCTGCAGCTAGCTCCACGCTCTATGTGGTCATGCTATTGAAGGTACACTCGTCATGCACAGACCTCGCTATGTCATTTGGGCATGAGTGCCTTTACTCGTACCTTCAATCCGACCATATTTAGGTAAGTACATAATTTAAACGTAATAACTATTTCTATCCAAAAATTCCAAAATGCTCGTATTTAAATAAAAAAATTCAAATAATTATGATATTAAGATGTGTCATGATAAAAGGATGATAGTGGAATTCTTCGTCATAATTATGATGCAGTAACTCAATAGATATCTGGTTTAATCGGCCATACCTAATATTACACGGGTAGTATCTCGTATTTATAATAAAACTAGAATGAGATATCACTAATCCCGATTGTCTATTAAAATTAGGACTGGGTACTGAAACCGAACCAAGAATGATTTATATGGACCCGCGTACATTTTTGCAGGCAATATTATATAATAATATTATAATATTATAATAATATTATATATTAGGGGTAAAAATATGTTGAATTTGAAAGATACCATTATACGGATAAGATTTCTATTTTTAGACGGTCAGGCTTGTTTATTTTGATTTATCAAATATGGACTTGTATTTTGTTTTATTTCAAAATACATAATCACATTACATGGTATGTATTCAAACGCCGTGAAAATTTTCTATTAGAAACTAAATACAACGAGCTAATAAAAATTATCTGACTATCATAAATGGAAAATATATAAGTAAATAAATCAACAAATCATTAAAAGTGTGGAAAAACATTTTATTTTCATAAATTAGAAAATATATATGTATATATAATGAAGTATTATTTTATATATTTTTATGCTGATTAGGTATTATATCCATATCATATAGATTAGGTAATATACCCATATCACGTAGAATTAGCATATATCGCTCACTTCTTTCAAGAACGTCATAAATCAAAAATCGTCAATTTTCAGTTGTACATGTTTTCAGAATGCCCAGAAAATGTACTATATCCCAGCAAAAGCGGCATATTTTTAACTTAATATTTACCCGCTACAGGGCAGAAAGTGTTGTTTTTGCATTTTGAAGAAATGGTATTGTTTAATTGTTTTTTCAAATATACTAAATATTTTTCAAATGGAGAAATAACCTTCAGCTTTTACCTAAAAAGATCTGTTGCACAGTAAAAAGTTCAAAAAGTGGCTTGATATTTATTTTTAATACATTGTATTATATTTTTAAACATTAAAAACGTTCTCCTGAAAAATCAGGTTTTTTGATTTATGACGTTCTTGAAAGGAGTGGGCGATATGTAAAAGAAAATATATCTTTAATAAAAATACATTTTCAGATTTATTTCGATAACTCGGTTTTAAATTCCATGTAAACAAGTTTAGGGAGAAAATCAGATCTCACTGTACAGTGAGTATTGTATCGTAGCATTGGAATGTCTAAAATATGATTAGGTATTATTTTTTGACATCTCATCAAAGATGAAGAAGAATATGGAAGTCTGGGCATTTACGGGGCTTACGACCGTCATAGGCTGGTTTGAGTGATCACTTTACACACGTGTAACATTCACCAATTCTACCCATTATTGACAACCACACTACTCAAATTCTTGGAAGTTCTATATATATGAACCAATTTAGAAACCTTGTTCATGAATCACTAAAACTTCACTAGAGACATCTATTGGTGAGATGTAAAGAAGCTTTTTATTAAGCAGAAACTCTTATATTAGTATGTGAGATCCGAATCCCGGATTATAATCACACACATGAGAAACGCCAGAAAATACCATTTTCATTTTTATTATTAAGCTTATAATTTGACCAGATAATTTATTTACAACATTTTGAGTGTGTCCAAATACTTGTTCACAAAATCTGGATTATCTCCAATTACAGGAGTTATTTTCATATTATTTTTTGACATCTCATCAAAGATGAAGAAGAATATGGAAGTCTGGGCATTTACAGCTTCTTTACATCTCACCAATAGATGTCTCTAGTGAAGTTTTAGTGATTCATGAACAAGGTTTCTAAATTGGTTCATATATATAGAACTTCCAAGAATTTGAGTAGTGTGGTTGTCAATAATGGGTAGAATTGGTGAATGTTACACGTGTGTAAAGTGATCACTCAAACCAGCCTATGACGGTCGTAAGCCCCGTAAATGCCCAGACTTCCATATTCTTCTTCATCTTTGATGAGATGTCAAAAAATAATATGAAAATAACTCCTGTAATTGGAGATAATCCAGATTTTGTGAACAAGTATTTGGACACACTCAAAATGTTATGATTAGGTATTTTTAAATAATATTGATATTAATATAGTTTTAAAAACGATTGGTCCTCTGAACTTGACCTGGTACATGGTATTATGGTATATATTTGTGGTGAAAAATCGTATGCACAGCAAGCGAATGCTTGTTTATTACGTATTGAAGAAAATAGAACTTTATATCCTAAACACTAAATACTATTTGTATTGTTCAATAACACACCTCTCCGATTTTATCGTCGACAAGCGGGGGGAAGACAGCCCAACCCAGTACCACCCCAAGCACAACGGCTACCAATCCAATAACCGCCAATGAAACACTTAACCACAACATATTTTTGTTTTTGAATTCACTATATTATATTACATAACTAACGACCTGCCTTTACTGCGCATAAACTCAGTCTACTTTAAATTATTGTCAGGTATGTGCGGGAGCGATACCGATAATAAAGTAATATGCCAACTAATAACATATTATCAAAATATGGGTGATAAAAAATAAAAACAATATCTGCGCTGGAAAGTGGAAAGGTTAAAGTACTTATGGTAACACTTCAAGCTAGAACGATTACAATTAACATTTTTTTATAAATATATAAAAAGTAATATGGGTAATTATTGGTAATTATACAATAGTTGAAAAAATGGCGTTTTGAATTATGTACTTTGATGTTTTTTCGTTGGTTTATTAAATATATGTACATATATACAGTTTTTTTAAAACATAAATTGTCCCGGAACTCACTTTTTTATTTAAAAAAATTAATTCAAATATCATTTAAATATTAATTACAGTACCATATTTTATCATTTTGGCGAATTATACAAATATAGATTGTAATTATAATACGTAAGCACAAACATTGTTTCGTCTAATTGATTTTGAAAATTAAAAAAATATATATGAAAAAAGTTGCCGAAACGCAGTTCCACCGCGTTACATGGGAAAAAAGTATAAATTCATAAACATAATTAAAATTTTATTAAAGGAGCTATTAAATTAAATCAATGAAACGAATTCCCAAATCATCGGCTTATTCTTTCTTTACCTTTCAAATGCATTTAACATGTACAAATTTGCAAGTTGTTCTTATTTCTCATACCATGTAGGTACTTTTAAATATGCGATGACTAGTGTAGTTTATGTAAAAAAGTTTGTGGCCACACGGGTGGCCTGTAACACGTTTGCGCAAACTTCATCCTGCCAAAACGTTAGTGGTCGTCATTGAAGCACACAAATATGGCCAAGTGACGAATCGACTTTACCACAGCCTTTACATTATTTTGTGCATTCATTAGATAAACACAAAAATGCTTCTCATCTTCTAATATACAAACTAAATACAGCAACTGGAAGGACATAGACCTAAGAATAAACAGCATAACTTTATAATAAATCTTTCCATACAAAATGCAATGATTTTCCTCCAGAATCCCTAAAGCGCGGGTTTAACACCCCCTACTAGCACAAGTAAAAGTTTGCGCAGGATAATAAAGCGCACGCCCTACATATTTACTACCGGCGCAAATTATTTTGCATTGCGAGCGCGATGTTAACTTGCGCGTATAGACGTACTTTAGACTTTTAGCAGATATGGTAAAAAAAAATCCGCCCTAGCGATCAAAACACGTACAAAACGATATATATTTTTATGTACAATAAGAAAAAGCTTATTCTAATCAATGCCCACACAGACAATGAAGGATCAGAATTAATACAACAAATTATTTTGAAAATTAATTTATTATGTGTTGTAATATAAAAGGGAAAGAATCATCCTCTACTTGGTCCGTATTCATCCATTGCTGAACAGAGGCATGTCTAATGGTGGGGACTGACCGGAGGCATTTCGTCGTAATGTAAGGGTGAAGACTGGCCGGAGCATTTCGTCGTAACGAACATGTTACGATGCGAGCATTCAGGCAGTCAATACAGCGAGCCGAGCGTCCCATCCATAGTTTCGGATGCTCGCCGCGTTATGTTACGACGAAATGCTCCAGTCAGTCTCCACCTTAACACGTTACGATGCGAGCATTCGTAAAGTCCAGGGGTTCCCAATCTTTTTCAGCCCGCGGCGCACTTACAAGTTTAGTATTTTGTCCCGGCGCCCTACTTTAGTAAGCGATTTGGAAAAGACAATGCCAGTATATATGTGTATTCATATATTATAGTCGAAAGAAAAAGGTAGGTACCTACAATAATAGTAGTTGGGTAGAAAGATGCTAGCTCTCAAAAAAGAAATTGTTGCTTTATAGGTACCCGAGAATATTTGTGATCGACTCACGGCGCCCCTATTTACTTTCTAAGGCGCACCAGGGCGCCGCGGCGCACACTTAGGGAACCCCTGGTATAGTCAATACAGCGAACCGAGCGCTCCATCCATAGTCGGAGCGCTCACCGCGAGTGACGTTACGTTACGACAAAATACTCCGGTCAGTCCTCACCTTAAAGATTACTGTATCTTGGCTTAGAGGTGCGATTTAAAAAAAATATTTATTTTTACAGCAGGCACCACCAAACCAAATGGTTCAAACGAGTAAGGCCGCATGTTCTTGTAGTTTATAATCTACCTGGCGCGAAATAGGGCAGTGATATCCAACCTCTGAATGCCCGCGGATCGGTCAACGTTCGATCATTTTACCGCCTGCCGTTGAAAGGGGGACGAAAAAGCGATTTCTTTTGCTGATTTCATTTTAAACCTTTAATTTTTAATAGACATTGGAAATAGGTAAATGAAACCATAATCAGTTCTTGACATTATTTTATTGAAAAAAAAAACATTTCATATATATTTGTTCATACGACTGCAGAATATGTAGATGCCATGAGGATATAATATTATACGATGCTTTAGAATTTCATTTTAATTTTGAAATTTAATATGCTTAGCAACCAAACAAATCTGGATAAAATAAACATTTATTTTAGCAAGAAAAAAAATAACAGAACATAACATTATATCCCAGACATAAAAAAGAGTATATCTCTATTAATCTAAAATGTATCATTTATATCACATTGTTTAAAAAATATAAATCATTGTCCTAGTCAAGAACATGTTGCTCACTCCTTTCAAGAACGTCATAAATCAAAAAACTTGATTTTTCAGGAGAACGTTTTTAAAGTTTAAAAATATAACACAATGTATTAAAAATAAATATCAAGCCACTTTTTGAACTTTTTACTGTGCAACAGATCTTTTAAAGTAAAACCTGATGGTTTTTTCTCCATTTGAAAAATATTTAGTATATTTCAAAAAATAATTAAACAATACATTTTCTTCAAAATGAAAAAACAACACTTTCTGCCCTGTAGCGGGTAAATATTAAGTTAAAAATATGCCTCTTTTGCTGGGATATAGTAAATTTTCTGGACATTCTGAAAACATGCACAACTGAAAATTTACGATTTTTGATTTATGACGTTCTTGAAAGGAGTGAGCGACATGTGTACTTAAGATCTTGTATCAAAAAACAAGTTTTAGTGGCCAGAAATAAAACATTCACGATTTGTATTACAATACTACAGAAATAATTATTTTTTTCAAAGCGACAAAATGAGTGACAATTCAAATTTTAAAAATATTCAAGGTACCTTAAATTGTGCACATGTCCTGGCTTAGGATCTTAGTATGTTTACTTTTAATCGCATAGCTCTAGCAATAAATATCAATTGTGTGAAGAGTATAATTTGCAAAAGCCGCCGTAATTTCTTATTAAGTATATTAGAAAGCTTAGCCACAATTTATTATGTAATTGAGAAATATGATTTTAAAAAATTGACAGTGGTTTACATCTACAATTCCACTAAATTTCAAACAGTACATGTGTTAAAAATAAAACAAAATAAATTAGTATGAAGGAAAGAGAAAAGAAAGAACATAGTAAAAATTAAATATAATTCAAAGTTTCGTCTTTCTCGTACAATTTAAAATGTTGATTATAATTGTTTTAAAATTTATTTTTACTTACAACATGATTTATGCTTTACATCATATTTGGTGCTTTAATATTTATTTTATTTTTTAATCTAGACCATTGAATAATTTTTAGCAGCAACAACTGAATGTCAATTACTGATTTTACGCTTTAGATTGACATTTTTTTCACCATTTTTCATTTTTTCTTCCTTCCATGCACATCATTCCACTCTAGTTAAACTTAACATTTATACACAATAGAAAGAGTAAAAAAAAACATAAATATATTTAAAAATAAGATATTTGAACTTCGTGACAATATATCTCCATAAAAAAGAAGAAAAAAACATATAATTATTATGTGCATTGGTTTGGCTTCGTAGAGTTATCCTTTGCCCCTTTTATAAACTATTCAAATATGAAATATCTTAGGCTCTTTGGGGCGACAAGGGATGAACTATAATTACGATTAAGTGCAAAATCTTCTCTTACGCGAGGAATTAGATACTGTACACCATAATAAAAATTACGAGCGACATCAAATATAGGTACACCATTACAATTTCCTTCAGCATCCTTAAAAAATATTGCAGTTTATTTCATTCTCACTTTTACATTATTGCGTTAGAGTTAGTTTTTGCATACCTTAACTCGTTATTAATACCATTAATTTTACATTAATAAAAAAGAATATGGTGCAATGTAAAACTTGGCATCAAAAAAAAAAGTTTCAACCAGACAAACTCTGGTAGTAACAGTGACGTCGGCAGTCTCAACAGTCACTGACTTCCAGCCAGAGCGAGAATAGACAGCTTTGGATGAACTTTAAATCTGCTACTCGACATCGGGTGTTCCTACATCAACTAGCGTGCCAAAAGTATTCTAGCAAAATTAGGGAATATTCAAGACCTTCTAAAAGCTAAATAAAATGATCAAGTTTCGTTTGCTAGATTTAAAAAAAGATAAGAATTTGTATAACAAAAATACGCATATCACAGATTTAGAAAATACCTTGGATATTAGTTACAAAATCCCTTTTTAAAAGGAAGATGTTACTTACAAAATTAAAGAAATAATATTAAACAGTGCACATCAAAAATTTAAACTGGTCATTAAAAATATTACACATAATGACTTAAGAGGTTATTAAAAGAGAAATGCATTAATTTGTAATAATCACAATATGTAAAATACAAGATAAAATGTTATATTTATAATAAGAAAAAGCTACTACTAGCCTTTGAAAAAAGCATGTTGTTGGAAACCCCTAAAAAAATAATGCTTTTCTATAAAGTACCAGTATAAAGTGCCATAATACAAAAATCAAGGTAATAGTAATATTATTAAAAGTAGCTTTATATACATATCAAAAATAGATATATATGTATATTATACACACCTTAATTTTTTAAGGTATGCAAAAAAAAATATAGACTTCTGGTTTTTATTGAAATGGCCATAGAAGTTTTTAGGCAGTACAATTTAATTTTGACTCTTCTTGGACCATGAAATGGCCTCACGTTCCGATACGATGGCCATCATTTCATTAATGATAGCATTTTCTCTTTCATGATTGACATCTGAAAAAATGGAGAGAAAATGTTTTGAATTTCATTAAATAGGATAAGGCAATTTAAAGGAAAAGGTTAGATTATTTCTATACCTGTAATATCATTCAGCAGATCACGCAGTTGTAATCTCAACTCTTCGTGTCTTTTTTCCAAAGCCTTTTCACGCGCACTCAATGAATGGGAGGTACTCGGACGAGCCGAAGGTTCCTGATTTTTGTTTTGACACATGCAAAACTTTTTATCCTTACTTGATGAATCAACAGGAAAGCCTTCTACTTGTTGAGCAGCATTATCACAGACTTTTGTATGAATAGAATTTAGCGATTTACATCTGGAAATGAATACGTAAATATTTATAATTTGAATACACATTTTGAAAAGAAACAGCCAAGTTGAGGTAAGTAATCTCACCTTTTCTTTGAGAGGTGCATTTCATTATTGTTTGGTACACTCATGGAGGATATTGCTACTTCCGGGTCTCCTGTGAATGTCAAATCCCAGTTATTAATTAATCAATACACAATATACAAACAATGTGATGGCAGTGTATGTCTTACACAAGACGGAATAAATCCAAAGTCCTGTTCAAAACAGTTTTGTTCCAAAAAGTGATAAAACATTTAAATGGAATAAATACATTTCGGTCCTTACCAAACGAGCTGGGGGCCAAAGTGTACTCTTGTGGCAAAGGAGGTATCGGTGGGGCGTTCCCATAGTAGGCGCTGGATTCATCCAAATTTGAGACATCCTGAAAACACAAAGTTGTAAAGTTAATCTATTTTATGCGGTGTATAAATTACACCTCATTGTTTGACATATTTATTATAAACTATTAAACTACAAAAAATATTATTTAGCAAAAAAACATGCTTTATAATCTATACTATCATACATACAAAATTATATATGGCTACTCAAAAATTTGATATTTTGAGTTGACATACTGAACTATCCTTACACTGAGAACAGATTGGTTACATAGTATACAGAATTAAGATTTGTGAATATTTCATTTCTACTTCTTTCAAAAAGTGAATAGTCAAAACAGGCACATTTGCATGTTTCAATTTATTTTACCACAGTAAAAAATTAGCTTTTTAAAAAAAAACACTTAAAGATTTATTTTGCCTTGTTAAAATACTAATGGAAAATCAAAAATATTATGGACATGGTAATTTCATTGTGAAAGTTGTCAGAACAACACAATTAATAATCCCCAAATAAATTTAAAATACAAATTTAAGGACTACACAATAATAACATTTGGAAGAGACATAATCACAGAGAAATATTTCATCTGAAAAAGGGGGTTGAGTCAATTATTTTATAGCAGTTAGAAGGAAGTTACAAATAGCATACTGAGAAACATTATAAAATTAAAGTAATAAATGTAGCATGCAGAGTAATTAAAAATACGGTTAAAGCATAAGAAAAAAATAATGTGAACAAAATAAAATTATAATTAATATTTGAATTATTATGTTCAAAATAACTTTGTTTAAAATCACTATATATATATTTATTTATATTTATTTTTTTTATTTTTTGATATTATGCCAGATCTAGTACCCTGTCAGTACTTACTGAAAAGGATCAAGTATATACAAGTTTATAAGTGAATAGGAACATATTTGCCTATTCACTTACAAACTTGAAATGAGTGAAACTGTACTAATGAGATCTATTACCGCATTGTTATTTGAAAAGTTCAACTCATGTGATGGCTCAAGTCTCGCTTTACTACTTTTTTTGATGACAGACACAATTTTTTCATTTCACATTTGCAATCGTATCGCTGGCAATATGAATCTATCGCCATGAGTTGAAATTCTAAGTCAAAGTAAGTATTTTTGAAGACGAATCTTCATTATTGGGAGAACAGAAGGTCGTTAATACGTTAATTGTATTTATTTATAAGGAAATCAGGCATTTCAGTCATCGTATTCCTACTTTAAAAAAATGAGTATAGAACTACAAAATCAAGTATTCAAACATATGTATATTTGCACACATATATATTTATATACATCTATCAGTATATCTGCTGGTTAGAAGTAATAAAATAAATAATATAATACGTAAAACACATGTCAAGCATTCAAAATCAAAAAATCATTTGAGTCTTACTGGTGAATTAGAACCATCCAAATTAAAGCAGGACTGAAAATAAATTACATTTTTTTTTTAATGGACAAAAAAAAATGGACATTAATATAAAATATTTGAAATAGAGGTATGAATTCATATAAATCATTGGTCATTACTTGAGGATAAAAATAGAATTAAAACTTATTATTTTCATGAACCTGTAAAAGTTAGTATAAATCTATATAAATGAAAATTTAAAGGCTAGTTTTTTCAAAATCTTAAATATCCAATTTCAACTTAGCATTAAAATTTTTGCCGGTTTTAGGTATACACTCGTAACAGGCAAAAACATTTTTCGCCAGCCATGGGAGAATATTAAAACTGACCAGTTTTTTTTAAAAACATCTCTTCACCGCAATGGCAGCACCACGTTATTGAGTATAATATTAACAACAAAAAAACTTTTGGTGGAGAGGGTGCTTCTCGACAGCTGCCATCGCTAAGCATTTTCTATGTTTTTGATTGCATTATTGTTTCATAGATTTTTTATATTTTCATTGCTTCATAAGTATTGTGAAATTAAATATATTAGAAACATGCGCAATATTTTTTTTCTTTTCCATTGAACCAGGCTCTTTTCCATTGGGTCACCACAGCAATGTGTAGCTGGGTACAGCTAGTCAATAATAATTATTTAATAAAACCATAATATTAACTTTATGAGTCACAGATTATTATTTAATCTGTGGAGGGATTTAAATAAAAATGCAGTGGAACCACTCCGCAGGTTAAAGAAAAAATTCAGTTTCTTTATTCCTCTTTAACCTTTAATCTCTGAGAGCTTGAGAAAAAAACTACTCATTAACAAACCTTTGATCACAAACATCTATTTCCTTCCCTTTTTTAAAAGGAATAACCCGCAAAGTGTTTATTTTATTTCAGGCTTAACTATAGTTAGGATACTCATTGCGTAATAGATAATAAGTTTGATTCTTTTTTTAAACTGGCGTGTATGGAAAACTGGTTTGCCAAAAACATATAAGACCATGGCTCATATTTTATATAGAAGGCACTATTCTCTTTTGTTGAACAACAGTCTCAACCAGAATGCATTATTACAGATAATTTGAATAAACTAGAAAGGATTCTAAAACATGCTGGAATCATTACATTTGTGTACATTACATAATATGTAAATTCATTCTTTTAATTGGTGTGCAGTTTATATGTACGAGGTTTGTTCAGAAGAAAAGGTGAATTTCGAATTTTTTCGAAAAGTATTTATTTATTCATCAATATCCATTTTCTCCCCTTCAAAGTAATCCCCCTCAGATATAATGCACTTATGCCAGCGATTCTTCCAATCCTCAAAGTGCTTCTGGAATGCACTTTCGGTATGGTCATCAGCTCGTTCTTCGATTCTAACTTTATCTCATCACTTGTGGCAAAACGTATTCCTTTCATTGGTCTCTTCAGTTTTGGGAATAGGAAAAAATCGCAGGGAGCCAAATCTGGTGAATACGGTGTTTGAGGCATGATTACGGTGTTGTTCTTTACCAAATAATCACGAACAAGCATTGATGTGTGAGCTGGTGTATTAATTTGATGCGAAATCCATTTGTTTTTCCACAATTCCGATCGTTTGAGCCGTATTGCTTCACGCAAACGTTGCATAACTTCCTTGTAGTATTCCTTATTAACCGTACGGCCTGTTGGCAAGAACTCATGATGCACCACGCCATTGTAATCAATTTCGAATTTGGCTCTTCTGGCCGCTTCCATTGGGATGATTGGGCCTTGGTTTCAACGTCATAACCATATACCCACGTTTCATCACCAGTTGTGACCCTTTCGAGCAAATCTGGATCGTCGTTGACGTCATTCAACAACTCCTGAGTGATACAAATGCGACGTTGCTTTTGCTCAAAATTTAGCAATTTCGGAACAAACTTCGCTGCCACACGCTTCATGCCCAAAACATCTGCGAAAATTGCATGGCATGACACAATTGATATGCCAACATCCTCAGCAACTTCCTTAATAGTGATTCGATGATTTTCCAAAATCATTTGCTTCACTGTTTTGATGTTTTCTTCGTTTGTTGACGTGGTTGCAACTCCAGGACGCTCATCGTTATTAACATCTTCTCAGTCTTCTGTAAAGCACTTGTACCACTTATAAATACTTTTTTGAGACAAAGTAGACTCGCCGAATGCCACAGTGAACATTTTAAGTGCGTTGGAGCACTTCATTCCATTTTTAACGCAAAATTTAATACATATTGTTTGATACATTTTTTTCAAAAGTAAAAAATTGAAGAACACACAAAAACGTGACTAACCTTTCCAGTTGTCAAAAACAAACCACTATACCAAAATGGCTGATAATGCTAACATATGATAAACATAACAACAATAAAGAAATCGATAATCGAATGTACACAGCCGGCGAAAATTCAAAATTCACCTTTTCTTTTAAACATGCTTCGTATGTAATAACCCTAAATGAAAATATGTATCGTATCGAGCATTTAAGGAAACTTGGGGTACTTACAATTGATTTGTTCCGTACTTTGTGTGCGAGTTGAAATTTGGTCTTCTTGTCTTGGGTCGGTGATAGATCATTGGTGCGCCCCGAAGGATCACGTCTCCTACTAAAGAAATCTGAAACTGTTTTAATAATGCTTTTCCTTCTATCATTGTCTCTCCCTTTATGTTTTTTTCCATTGTCGATAGTGAAAAAGTTGGGATCTGACGTACAGAAATTGTTGAAGGAGCTAGCCTGCTGGCAAGACTCCTTGGAATTCCGTAGTGACTCCACGTGCTGAACGAGTTTTCCAGAAAAGTCACTCAAGGATAGCTGCCGAAAACCCGGAACGATCCCAGTCGGCTGGTTGCAGTTTGACAACTCGAGAGCATCCGGTTCTGACAGCATTCGCTGCCTCACCGTAAATGCATTTCGGGATGGACGTTTTTCATTTTCTTGCAGCACTGACTGATGTATGTCAGGTAAAGAAAATGTCTCGTTACTTAAATACTTGACATTGTAACATTGCGCTTCATTACTTGGTTTCATTTTTGAAACTGTTGAATTTTTAGGATTAGTATTACAATTTTCCTCAGGTGCAATATTTGATAGTACGGAAGGAATAACCGGGACAACTGCATTGTTACTATTGCTTTCATTACGCTTAGTATCATCTGTAAGGGGAGGTTTTAAATTGGAGCTTCGTGATTTTCTGTCACGTCTGTCAGTACGTTTTGATATTTTATCCATGACAAGTTGGTGAATTAGATCTTTCTGTTTCTCTTTTTCTTTAATTAATTCCTCTAACTTTCTAGAGGTAGCGGGGGAATTGCATATTTTCTTATTTGACATGTCATCCACAGTTATGGATTTATTGAATTCATCCTCGAAACAATTTCCAGACTCATCGTAACTACTTCTAGTTTCCTCCAAGCTATTATCTATACCTTCAAAATTATTATCTACTTCTTTCATTTTACTTATTACATCCATAAAATTATTTTGAGTTTCCATAGTATCAGAATTTTTCTTAAACAAAGCTATATTTATGTCTTGTTCTTCTGGCAATATTGTATTGTCGTTTTGTTCTACAGCAGAATCAGTGGACTCGTTTACATCAGAAGACAACAATATACCGGCGCCTTGTTCTATGTAATCTAATGATCTGTCATAGTTTATTTGAGGGATACAATGCTTATTGACTGCTTCCGTATATTTGACCTTAGTTGTGTCTGTGTTGTATTGATTCATGTCGACATCCACAAATTCAACAAATCCCGTATTCACTACTTCTGCAGTATGTGGTGTAAGGGAATCTTCATTTTCAACCGCACTTTCTTCTGATCCAGTATCCATGAAATCTATATCTGAATGATCATGGTCCAGAACACTAGCGGCTAAGACACTCTTCCCGCAAATGTGTTTATTTTCATTATAGTCGTCCAACATATAATGTGGATTCCTTTTTGATTTCTTGAGTTTGAGAGTATCTGTAGAACCCTCTACTGCCCAATCGAGCGGTTCGTTGTCAGCAAAGAAAGCAGTAATGTCATTGGCTGAATCAGAACTTGATAAATCTTGAACATTGGCGAGTTTGCTTTCAGCCTGTTGAGGTATCGGTGTTGGATCGGGCGGATCTGTGGGAACGGCAGTCACAGGGATATCATCGTCAGAATCTTGCGGACCGATGTACTGCCCATCGACTATCATCAGACTGTCTAACTGCATGACTTCTCCACACGGCTTCATTATTTCTACTCGGGGAACAGAGATACTATTTCGAGTGTGATGACTTTCTGACACATCATCACTACTAGAACCCAGACTCAACGAATCAGAATCCACATCTGTTTCTGAGGGTTCTTCATTCTTTGTTATGTTTTTCCACGGTATTTTAGGAACAACTATTTTAAACACGGGACTTGTTGGTACTTTCACGGAAATAAGTTTGGCACTCTGGTCAGCATCGATGTTATTTTTAGAGTTGATAGATGTTTGAACAATGTCAGGCATAGACTGAGTTGGATGCGACGCAAGTTCTACATTATTGTTATGTTTTGAATCCACACTGAGCTGTTGATTTAACGGTGGAACTATATTGGGATGGCTCGGGGACAAAAGGCCGCTAGCGTTACGGCGCACAGAATTGTCCAGAAAGGCTTGCATGGATGGACTGATTTCAGGTGCTGGATTCAGCAACTTTTGACATTCAGAAATATTACTGTGAAACTCTCGGAATTTAGAATTTAATTCAGATGCTGAATCAGACTTCTGAAGGGCTGTATTTACTTGAGGACCTAAGAGATATTTTTTCTTTAATTCTAAAGCCCGTTTGGTTGCGATACCGGTTGTGCTTTGAGTTCGACTAAGGTTGTAATCACCAGGGCGAGGGACCATTAGTGGATGTTTGGAGATCGGTAATACAGGCTTAATTTCTATTGTTTTTTTCTCAGTTTCAAACGATTGCCTCACTGGAATTCTTTTAGGAACATCTAAATTCTTCTTTTCGTTCAGTTGTTTCTTTTTATTGTCGGGGTATTGAGGTCGTTGTTTACTACTCCTTTTCTTTAGATCAGAAAATGATATTGCGGGTACTTCGATGGTCGGTGTCACATCCACGGGACCAAACTCACTGTCAGTCGAAACTTCTGTAGCTGAATTAGCAGCACCGGAATTTTTGGAATTTGAATCGGAAACAACCTGCAATCACAATTTACGTATAAAAATATATTTAAAGAGGTAAGTCATGGCATAGCAGTAAACTTATTTATATTCCTAAAGCATGAATGGACTAATTGCTTACACAAAAATCACGAATCACACAAATAACTTCATGCAACTAACATAAAGTAGACTAAACCTTGGGTGGCTTCAATAGTAAAATTATGTTGAAATGGCCAGTGACGTATGGCGAGTGTGTAACACTAATCATAATTTTTAATTTATTATGAGATTAAAAACAATATTTTTAGCTTTTCCACTTTTTTTATTTAACCAGCGACCGGGTTTCGTCTGATGATGTCGGTAACGACGAAACCCGGTCGCTGGTCAAATAAAAAAAGTGGAAAAGCTAAAAATATTGGTTTTAATCTAATAATAAATTAAAAATGCAATTCCATCACGAAGTGTCAGTGGATAATATAAATCTACTAATCATAATTATTTATATCAAAATTCACTTATATGTATATGTGTTACTAGTCACAAAACAAATACAAAATTTTTGCATTTGCAATAGCCAATTTCAGAATAGAATTTTTTGTTCAAATGAAAATTAACAATATTCAAAGTGTGTTCAAACATTTATATACGAATGCTATAGTAAATATACAAATAGCAAAATTCCAAATTTTTTCTCATAAAGCAGATAAAAAAAAGTTATACATTTCAACACAAATGAAGAAGTGAATGGGAATATGGAGTCTGGGTTTTTACAGGGCTTTCGGACCTGTCATTGAGTAAATACAAGTTTGGAAAATAAATAAAGTACATATTCAATTATAAGTGCCAATATTATAGTTTATAGTAAATAATTGTAAACTTATACACCTGACTTCTAGATAGAATATATTTCCAAATTAATATTCATTTGTTGATTTCTTTCCTACTTTTTCAAAGAAAAAACTAAATATCCAGTCACGTAATAATCCTGTAAAGATAAATTAAAAGATACTAATTATATAATATATAATTTTAAAAAAATAAATAAATAAAAAAAATTAAAAGATCGTAGGTATTTTAATTCAAGTCGTAGAGAAATAGCATAACTATTATTGTTTTAGAAATTGTGAGAGACAACATATAAAAAATTAAAAAATAAAATTATCAGCATGCAAGTTCAAATTAAGAGTTAACAAAACAAATTGTAAACAATATATTACACACATCCTGCGAAACACCAAATATCAAAGGGCTAGAAAAATAAATCACCAACTATAATGAGTGGAGCAATTGCTGGTGAACGATCCCAGAATATGCCAAATACGTCAACATAAAAACTCTTACATTATTATTATCACTCTTACACAGCTGGCTATCTTGAGAAATGTGTGGTCCTACACATTGAAGATGGCAAGAACAATATAAACGTATGTAATGTATAGGTGAGAGCACATTTAGGAACAGTGTGCCAGTCGCTGCAAGAATAAGCCTTAGTAATCACCTTTACCTACAATACAAGGTTGGACTAAAGTGGAAAGTATTCTACTCGGGAAAGGGAGGCAGAACTACGCTACAGCGGTGGATGTACAATTCTCACACCGCAGAGAGAAACAATGGACAACATATAGGAATGGGTGAATGTAAACTTGCGCAGGTGTTAGAAATTAATTATTCGGCGTGGAAAAGAACACAACATGCGGCTGAGCAACGCAATAGGAGTGGAGATATGTTAGCAACGGACCGCGTAAGTTGCGCGCACACTAGCTCACTCTGCAATCCGTTTGGGCGGATGATATTACCTGTCTGCTGGAAAAGAATAGTAGAATGGTAACTTAGACTAAGAGTTTGTCATTGCGGACAGTAGGCAGTGGTGGCGGGGCGCACCTCAGTATCGGTGGGGGAGGCGCTGCGGGGCGCGCGCAGGGCCACCTCGCGCCGGCGCTGCTCCAGCGCTCCGCCCTCCGAGCCCCACGTGGCCTCTTCTGCCGCCTCCTCGCCCCCCGTGCTGTACTCGTAGCTGCTTCCTTCCGAGCTCCCGCCATCCCCACTCTCCGACTCGCTCTCCGATTCACTCTCGCTGTCCTCATACTCCGTACTGTCCTCCGAACCTTCTGCAACAAATCAGGTATTAATATTGCCAACCCTTTTACTGTTTCTATCTCTTTTTATAAACTTTACTCCCAATACAGAATGCATTCAAAACAAAGATTTGTGTTAATAAAGAATATGTAAATGAAACAAAAGATCGCCAAAAATACAAGTGTTAGGGCGTTTGTGCACTACACGGAATTTTACCGTCCGGCACTTCAGTTAGCGTGATAAAACGATGATTGGCTTGCGCTTTTGTCCATCTTTCTTCGGATCGGTGCATGAACACGTAAACGCGTAAATTCGATCACACTAACCTGTCATAGTCGCTTTTATTTTTCAAAACCGGACTGCCGGACGGTGAAATTCCGTGTAGTGCACAAGCTGCCTTACTCTGACCAGCAGAAATGAGTTTTACATGTTTTTTACAGAATGGGCAATAGGCATTATATAGGATATGAATTTTTACATTTCTGCTAACTCTCCATGCTTTTGAAAATCAAAAGTTCTTATTCCGCTAATCAAAACATTACTTCTATAATAATAATTTTTTTAAACTTATTCTTCATACTATTGATATGTCTAAATTCTCCTGAAGCGAATATCCTTTCATATACACGACCTACGAAATATGTATGCAGAAACTAATCAAACATTATCACATATATACCAAATTAAACAAATGTACGTATATTATGCAATTGTCTATAAAGTGCTTTCATTATCCATAAAGTCAATAAATAAAAAATCTCAATAAAAAAGGGATATTAACAAATGGATAATAGAGGTAGGTATATGGTGACAAAATAGACCATGTCATTCGGCCATATTCATGTTAACATGGCATATGAGTACCAAACAGATACATAATTATTTATATGGCTTATTAAATAATTAATTTATCCAAATAAATTTCTAGAATTGTGATATTTGTGATAGGTAATGTTCATACATTTAACATTTCTTAATTAAGATGTAATGATGTACAGTATTTTTTTAAGGATAATTGTTATCTTACCCGATGAGAAATCGTCTGATGAAACACCATCGTAACTGCCGCTGCAAAATAAATGAGTTCATAAGTATTCCATATACACAACTTCTGAGTATTCAGGCAATATGGTTGTTCTAAATGGGTTGTTCTAAATGTCCGCTTCCGGAGTGTAATGGTCAGCACGCTCTGCTACCGTACTGAAGGTCCCAGGTTCGATTCCCAGGGGGGGTCAAATAAATATAAGTGATTTTTCCACTCTTATATTCAATTAAATTTACCCTGGACTGGTACCTGAAGCGGAGGGCTGATCACCTTACAAGATAACACTGCGTTTATATGATGCAGTGCCCTATGCACCATTGGGGTGCGGATAAGGGTTTGAATGAAAAAAAATGGGTAGAATGGTAAATATTATCGTCTATAAAGTGACCACTTAAGCTAATCAATGCCAGGCTGTAAGCCCCGTGTAATACATCCATATTCCCTTTTGTATAAAAAGTATGCTTTGCCCCTGATGAGATATGTAATATATCGAGATATACGATCTCGGAGGTTAGGTCCAGTGTTTGAGAATAATCAAATCAAATAATAAAAATAAAATATAGTTTACAATTCAAAGTTGATTATTGTGTGAATGGGTACTGGGCGGTAGAAACTATTCAAGACTGTATCTTAATTTTGAGTAAGGTTTTTACATTTCTTATAGAGCTTGTTTACTTCCTGGTTTCCACAATATTGCGGATTTATACTTTCCCTTCACTTATCTACAGCACTCCTTATTTAAGTGCATTGCTGCTTATTATGAAACTATTTCACTTCACATCTTTGTTCCCTGTTTATAACCTAAAATCCTATTAGCAAACCGAGGCACTTTTTTATCAGTATATTTGTTGAAAACCTGGATTGGGAATTGATTGATGGTCCTAGGGAAAGGTTATAAAATTAAAATACTTGTACATATAATAAGACCACAAATATGTATTTTGTAAGCTGAAGTCCTATAAAGGATTTTGAAAGGAAAATGAGTTTAGTATGATGTGCATGATGACCATTTACACCTGGACAAGATTACCAACCTTTTGTCTTTATCAACAATGGATGCGCTGCCAAAGTTTCTATCGGTCCATTCATCTTCATCCATCTCGTACTCCTGATCTTCAATATCACTGCGGCTTATTATTTCTATCCTTTCGGGAGTGTCACCTTTAGTACAAAAAAAATACATAACTTAGTGCAATACTAGTTAACATAGATGTTTAGGAGAAAAATAAAACTATTTCCTTTATATTCAAAACCAGTTGGGTATTCCTCATGGGTATCACTGGGACTAATAGCTTATAATACTGATACGCATTGCATTTTATAACAATTTTCTCTATAAAATATGGCCTTTCTTCTTCTTCTTTCCATGTTCGCTCCCTAGGTGGAGCATATGGCCAACACGAGTCGTCTCCAAGTCACTCTGTCACGCACCATCTCCTTGGCTTCCTCCCAGGTCAGTCCGGCGTCTCGAAGTTCCACTGAGTATAGTCGGTGAATGGTCGTCAGCGGCCTTCCGGGGCGCCGGAATCCTCGGGGTTGGAAGAAGAGACATGAGGGGTTGATGCCCTTTATATGGCCTTTAGACACATTTAAAGCTTCTCACAGTATGATCAGTGTGGGAGGTGTACATTTTCAGGCAGAGTGTATGTGTAATGCTGTGAATAGGACAGAGGAGAGCAAAATTCCTATTGTCTTCACGTGGTTTATACCATGCGCACATGGCAGCAAGTTTCTTCAAGAGTTTTCTTACCTTTGGGAACCATTTGCCTGTCCGGTTCACTGATCTCCGGGAAGGTGTGGCTCGAACCTGGTGCAGCCACGGGACGGTTTTGTGCCGCTCTAATAGAAGCATACATTTTATCCATCATACCAAAGTGATTGGGGCAGAAGACAGCATGTCCATATTTACCATCACGGTCAAACATGTACGAACTGAAACAATAAATAGAATTCCCAAAGTTAAATCAATTAATAAAAAGGCTTAGCACTTGTTTAGAAATACTAATTACATATTTTATTTATTGTAACTGCAGACAGTTGGTAAAATTCCATATTGAATTGTTGGGTAATATGTATATCCAAAATAAAACAAGGTTTGTTGGATTGAATTCTACATTTATTTATGTATATGTTAATACGTGACGCGTTTCGTCTTCTTGGGACATTATCAAACATGACTAAAAATATTTACAAAATTTCCTTATATACTAACAATAATTGCTTATCAATTAGGGTATATGAATACAATTTGTATGGAATTGTATTCATATACCCTAATTGACATTTAACTACATTGCTTATCTTAACATTCATAGAAATCCACATTACCCACCGAAATACCCACCATTATGTATACTCCTAGACCTAATAACAGCAATTATTGTTAGTATATAAGGACATTTTGTAAATATTTTTAGTCTGTGTTTGATAATGTCCTAAGAAGACGAAACGCGTCACATATTAAAATATACATAAATAAATGTAGATGAAGAAGAATATGGAAGTCTGGGTATTTACGGGGCTTACGACCGTCATAGGCTGGTTTAAGTGATCACTTTACACACGTGTAACATTCACCAATTCTACCCATTATTGACAACCACACTACTCAAATTCTTGGAAGTTCTATATATATGAACCAATTTAGAAACCTTGTTCATGAATCACTAAAACTTCACTAGAGACATCTATTGGTGAGATGTAAAGAAGCTTTTTATTAAGCAGAAACTCTTATATTAGTATGTGAGATCCGAATCCCGGATTATAAAAAGTAAAGTGTGTAAAGTGATCACTTAAACCAGCCTATGACGGTCGTAAGCCCCGTAAATACCCAGACTTCCATATTCTTCTTTATCTTTGATGAGATGTCAAAAAATAATATGAAAATAACTCCTGTAATTGGAGATAATCCAGATTTTGTGAACAAGTATTTGGACACACTCAAAATGTTGTAAATAAATGTAGAATTGAATCCAAGAAATCTTGTTTTATTTTGGATATATTACCCAACAATACCAATTATTGTTTGATTTATATTGTGGCTAAATTATAGAAGAGCCAAAAAGCATATTATTTACAAAAAGAGCGATTTCTTATTCCTTTTACAATTCTAGGTGTTATTTGCTGCACTAGAGAAGTATGGAATTTAGAATATATACCTTATTTTCAATGGACTGGAACAATGCGCACACTTGAAACATTTTTTATGCAATATCAGTCCATCTTCTGGGCTGATCTTTTCCATAAGATAAACTGTTTCACTGCAGCTGACGCAAACTTCCACTTTGTTGTGATGATGGAAAGGTTTTACAGGGTGCTGAAACAATCGTGTTTTTATAAATAATATTCTTTATGTTATCATGTTGGAATTGAAAAGTATCATCTACGTCGATTTTATTTCTTTGTTGATAGGTTGATATATATTTTAGTTCAAGCTAGAAACAGTCTGATACTGGCCTAAACTAACATATACATATACAATCTATCAAATTGCAGATTTAGATTATTTAACTAATGCTTGACATTATGTTAAGAAATAATAAGATATTAGAATAATAAAAAGTTATATGGTTAATAAGCATCACATTTATATGACACTAAGTTTATGAATTGAGAGCATGATTTTTATATAGAAGAACGATAAGGTATATGTTTATGGTTACTTATAGTATTAATTCTTTTATGTATTTTCTCAGTATTGTTTTCATTGGTATTATAATGAACCATTAAATTAATATCACCAATTGAACGTTTTCACTGGTCCTAAAGCACAACCAATAACGGTAAACTGAAAAAAAAAGTTAGAAGAAACCCTCCTTTATATGATACAAAGAATCCATGAAGAATATTCGTTAACACGGTTGGTGAAAAAATCTACGTAAAAATACGACAAAATAAGTTACTTATGCATCAACCTAATATATACTCGTATATATATATATATATATATATATATATATATATATATATATATATATATATATATAAATCATATATATACATATAAATAGTTTATCTTTAAAAATGAAAAACTTGTCAAATAAAGGAAAAAATATGGTACAAACTTTGAGATGGTCGTCAATTTTACCATCACCAGATCCATCTTTTGTATTCATATCTAACGGCTCCTAAAAATAACAGATGTTTTTATACTTTTAGAAAACTTTTAAATGTCAGATAAATTACGCATAAAATGGTTCTACACGTGAAGCACTTCAGGTTATTCTAGTGTCAAAGCCATGATTAAAATTGATTAGACTTTTAGCTCTCCTGAACTGCAATGTTTGTTGACCGTGCAATATGCAGCTTGTTAGGAGGCATTCCAGTATGTAGACCAAATATTTACCTGGTTGCTGCAACTCACGTCATCATCCGAAGTTTTCTTATTGAACTGACCAGCGAGTGCGGACACTTTATTCTTTCCTCTTTCTCCAGTTTCTAAAGCGGACCCTTCTTTCAATTTTTTATCTAGTTGTTTTAATGATGTATCAATCAGTTGATATTTTTCATCTGTCTTATCCACATTGTCTGTAATCTTTGATTGTCTATCCAAAAACTGGAAAAATTATAAGTTTATAGTAAACCTATTACAGGAAATAAAGTACAACATAAAAGAACATTGCGTGAATTACACGTTAACTTAGTAAATTGCTGGATTTTTGGTAGTTATAATTTTATATTTATGAAAATTGACATTTATACATTAGAAATTTCATGTGTCAAAATCTAAAAATGAACATTTCTCTTTCTTAACTAGAAATATTATTTGCTAACCTGTGTTTTATCCCATTTGGGAACTCTTTCCTTATCCGAGAGCATCGGAGCACCAAATTTAGTGTCTCGGATCTTTTTCTCTAGCTGTTTGAGTTGCCAGTCAGACTCTTTGATTTGTCCAATTGCTCTCATTAAATCTTTTGGTTTTTTGTTTGCTGTTTTGGCATTAACTTTATCATCTACCATTTCTTGATTTTGAATGTTTTTACGATCCTGAATGGTAAAAATATATAATATTTCAGTTAATGCCTTAAATAATATTATATTGACTGAATAACATCACACGTCACAAAACCCACAATACATGAACATAGCAAACGATGAAGTGTTAAAAATAAAGTTAATACAATGGATTTACAGATACATACATGTATACGGTGGCCCAGATCTAGCTTTAGCATTTAAAAAATATTCACTTTTTTAATTAATGATTTCTTAGTTTTATTTTTATTTTTAAATCAAAATAACAAAACAATGTATTTTTAAAATCGGCAATCCATTATTCTAACACAGAGGAAGTGTGCACAAACACCACACTGCGCAAAACAATGACTTTGAAGTAATGCAATTTATGTTGATGAAAGACCTTGAATTCTCTCCAACATTGCATATAAAAGAATCTTGTATGTATTCTGCCCTGCGAGTCACCGAGGATCATACATAAACATGAACTGCGCATCCTCAGGGCCACTATTTGACGCCGTGCGGCACATACATTAGCCGTGTTAGAAAAATGGACCTCTTAACGCGCTGCCCTGAAACAAAAACTAGAAAATTGTAAATAGATATTAAGTTACCACATTTTCTAACAGCAAAGCGAGATCTGACAATTTACATGTGATCGTTTAAACAAGTTTTCTGTTTTAATAATTTAGTCAACCCAATTTTTAATAATTACTTTTGCCATATTATTTAACATAGCGATAAATATAATAAAGATTTGTACAATATTAGCAAGCAATATAAGAGTATATCCCAATCTTTGTTAGTACTTTTATATACCGAATACATACCCCCAGATACGGTTAGCAAGATATATCATATATGCCTCGCAGAGACTAATCAACCTTTGGAAAGGATGATTGAGTGATCACTTTATACAGATGTGTAACATTGACCATTTGCATTTAGTCAACGATAATAAGGGCACAATGGTGAATGTTACTTAACACAGGGCAAAAGGATTATAGATATATTTACATATATCTATAATGCACATTGACAAAGAACATACAAATATTAATTTGGTTAGATTACAAATAATAGAAGTGCACAGATTAAAACCCAAGTTAAACCCTATATAGAAGTTTTACATAATAATAGAACATTGATATATAAAGGAAAGTATTTGGATACAAAGTACATGATAGTGACACATTGAAAGTGTAGAGTACATAGTCTGTAACCTTAGCATTGCCATTTGTTCATAGGTGGTATTACAAGCAGTTTTATTTGCATTAAAAAATATATATATTATAAGGTTTTTTTATAGGTTTGACTTATCTGAATTATCTGACTTTATCTGTAAATAATCAGTGCATTTTAAAATTGAATTTTTTTTTCTATGGTAATCATGTCGATTTTTGTGCTGAGAAAAGGTCATGTATGTTATCAATTTTCATTAATAACTACTTGGGGGCACTTAACTGGGGGGTCCTACCCCCCACCCATCTCATTCACCAGACTTGACCCCTTCCGACTTCAATTTGTTTTAGTCGATGAGCCACGCACTTGCCGAGCACTACTTAAATTTGCATGAAGATATGGTTTGATGATTGGTTTCCCCTTAAAAACAGGACTTATTGGCAGGGTATCCATAACATGCCAGAAAGATGGGAAAATGTGTAGCTAGCAAGAGGCAATAATTTGATTAAATCATTTTTTCATTTTAATGACGCATTTTTGTGTTTTTCTTAGTCAAAAAATGGCAATTCTGAGGTTAGAGACCTGGTAAGTAAACACGACATTATTTAAAAAAATTAAACACCTGTATAATACCACTTAATGAGTTTTATTTCATTACACATGACTAGTTTCGAAAATTACAGATGTTTTCATCTACAGGCGAAAAGTAAAACTGACTTAAAATTTCACTTTTCACCTGTAAATGAAAACATTTGTTGTTTTCGAAACTAGTCATGTGTAATGAAATAAAACTCATCAAGTGGTATTAGTGCAATTTTTTTAATAATCGACATGTTATTTCACAAAGTTAATGCCGAATCAATAAATAAAAAACACAGCATTATTGAAAACAGGGTAGGGGAATGGAAAATCACGCTATTAGAAACACAAATGTTAAGGGAAACAGTAAGCACACGTGTCACTGATAATCTGCGAGCACTTACTGTTAAAAGTGACTCTAGATTGTCAATACGTCCCCGTAGAATGTTTGTGGGCTTGGGTGCCTTCTCTAAACATTTCAGTTGCTGGTCTCTTGCAAACAGCATATTTTGTAGATCAATCATTGACTTTTTTGGCTTTATCTTTTTAACTCTTTCACCATCACTCACATCGATTGAATGTGGTTTAGTTATATGTGTTTGTGATTCGAATAACCGTTTTAAATTTGCCTAGATTGAATATTAACATTAGATCGGACACTATGTATCAGATAATGAAAGTACATACAATTTTACTACATAAACAAAAAGTACTGTCATTGGCATTTCCCCAATCACGGAAATTCTAACTACCCTAATTTTGCGGTAAGGAAATATTATCTAAAGTTGTGAACATGATTTAAATATGTCCTCTTACCAACACTGATAACATAGATAAACCTAGAAAATGCTTTTAATTAATTGTGAGCAAGCTAGTTGACTTAACGCATGGATGTCTAACTAATTTGATGATTTTTGTAAGCTATTTATTGACTTACGTGCGTTTTTTATTCAATAAAAATATTTTAATAATTGTTTAATATTATACCTATGTCAAAAACGCATATTTAAATGTTCAATCCACAACAATCGTTTTGATTCTAGTGAGTCAATCATTCTAATCGAGTGCCAATGATTTTTAAGGGGCATTGAATCATAATTTTTTACACATTTTTTTCATAAACTCATGAATTACAAAGATAAACATATTTTATAAAATCAGATTTCATAAGATTTTCATTAAGATTACAGTACACTCTCGATTTTCCGGGCTCGGGAAGCGGATTAATCAGGACACTAGTCATTGAAAAAATATTTTACAGAAACAAAAATATTTCAAAATAGTACTTATAATATCAAAACATGTGTTGAGAGGTGAACGCGCTCAGTGATAGCATAATAGTATCTCACGTACATGCCATGTTTAAGGTTTAAAATATTTGTAAAATACCTTGATAACTTATTTTTAATTTCTTAATCGTCACAATATTTGTGATAAAAATTCTCCAGCCTTATTGGTGCAATTTATCAGACGAAAGATTCATTGTTTCGGTATAAGAGTACGGATTCATTGATGAGGATCTTCTAAATGATCGGATCTTACTCATCTCTGATCCAAACAATACTTTGTGGTATCATATTCGAAAAAAAAAACTTTTTTGAGTGCAAAATATCCATTTTTAGGTTGGTTATTTCTGTCACGTTGTCAACATGTGCAACTTACTAAAGTAGGTATACATAAGCGTATAAAATGCTGTTTTAAATTTCTCTCTGTTTATAATTTTTTCATGTTTTCAGATTAACCGGAAAATCATAAGGGATTCTTTTTCACCATCCATCCCGGGAAATTAGGATTGTACTTTGAATAAAATTTCATAATCATACTACATACTACAATAATTTTTATTTTTTTAAATTTACCCTTAAAAAACCTTGAAAATAATGATGAATTTTTAGTAGTACTAATAAGATTATAAAATTAGATTAAAAGAAATCATAAAAAAAATCCATTTTTGGATCTGATTTTATTAATACATATGTTATATGTAAGTAAAGAGTTTATACTAAAATCTATGAAAAAAACTATGCTGCGTTGGCCCTTGGCTTATTTTTTTTCAGCAAAGTATTTACACTATCCAATAAACATGACCTTATTCTTACAACATTGTATATGTCTGTACTGCAATATTATAAAATATAAAACATTTAATACTTTTAATGATTATTTTTTCAAATGAAGGTGTCAATGGTATATCAAAGAATACCATAGTTTAACCGTCCGCAAACCCCTGCTTGCTTACTTGTATATTTTGTACAAGGAGGCGTGACACATAGTGTAGCCGGGCTATAAGGAATGTGTAACCCGAATCATTTTGAAATAGCTTTCATGGGCAGTAAAAGAGCAGTATTTGAGAGTACAGTATCCCACAATTATCGTGTTAACCTTTGACACATTTTCCCAAAAAGAATAGTTTAGTATGGAAGAACCATAACCATGAGGTTAATAATTTTAAATATCCACCACCAAACATACAAATCCTAAAGTAGGTGCAAAAGACCAAACTTAAATCACTAATAAAACTTGTTCAATATAAATAATTAACCACCCATAGACAGAGAGGATGGAACATCACACATATTTGCCTATGCAAATATTCTTTACTTCTTCCACATTCGTGCAACTTCTCATACATACGCGACAATTATTCCTGTTTCATAGTATTTGAAATACTTCATCATGCTAAGTTTTTCTCAGTTTTCTTATGTTATTGCCTATTTTCAACTTTATTCGCCTCATATATCGTAGTCGTACAGGAGAAAGTGACCAACTACCAAAACGTAAAATGTTCAGGAGGGCCATTTAAGTCACTTTTGTTTGGCAAGAAAATAAACACCAATGCAGTTAGTCATTTTTAACAAGTCAATATATTATACTTCCAAGTTTAAAATCCTTTGGGATTTTTTCAGGGCAATTTTAAAGTAGTGAGATATCAAATAGTCAATGATCACGTTTTTGTAAAACAATGCACTTGGTCACTTTCTCCTGTATGACGACGATATTTGTTTTACCATTTTTTATTCACACTTTGGTTTTTGTACTTGTTCCACATGTAGAAAACCATCTTAACACGCCTTTCTTAGTTTTATTGATAATGGATTACAATATTTATCATATATCGTGTTATTTTAATGATCGCATTTTGACTGCATTCAATCAACGTTTAAACTTCCTTTGTTAACTCCATGCTCCCTCCCTACATTAAAGTTGGTACCAGGACTACTCGTTTAGCTTCTGCTATTAGGTTTTTGTTTGCTACCACCAATTGCAGTGCGCCATGCACTCTGCCTGCATTTACTCTCCTTTTCTTTTAAAACATACTTTCCAAATATACAGTCGTTTATCTGTCTAAAAAAGTCAATATTTAACAAAATAATAACAGCACAATTTTTCTATAAGCAATTTAAAAAACACATATTTTACTTTGTTCTTACAAATTTAAGCTACTTTCTAAAATATTATTTTGAATGGCGGAAAAAAAAAACAAAATATAAATTCACCTTTTTAAATTATTGTAAATTTTATCTGAAAAGTCATTTAATAGACTAGAATCTTGAAATATTGGTGACATTGAATAATCCTTGTGCGAACTAATACAAATATATTATAAATATATTTTTTTTTTAATACAATGAAATTTAAAATACAAAATACTCACAATACTGGCACATTTCATGTGGGTTACATTTTTTCGTTTCGGTGTGTGTGCATGTTTATCAATAGATCTGTTTCTCTCGTAAAAGAGTCTTGTGTCATCTTCTAAAAGTGGTTAACAAACTTAGATAAAATAAACATAATTACTTATTTTGTCATAAATATGTTAAAATATATCGTAAATAAAAACGTACGTTTATGCTGAATATTGATTTTTTCCACAACAGGCGCAATTTCTTGGCGAGGTACTTTGGGTGATGGTACCTATGTGCAAAAAAATACATATTTGAGACATTATTTAAATGAGGTAGAATATTGGTTAACAAACTATACATTTAAATAATTATTTCAATGTTTAATAGCTAGCTTCTACCACTCCCGCCACTTCCACTAGATAAAACAATGGCTAATAGTGCATGGGGCACTTTATAAGTATACACATAAAACAAGATTAGTCCTCATGAGTGCGAATAGTATACTTTACCTGTATTTCATCTTTGAATAGGTTATAAATTTTAGATAAGTACTCTATCATGCTATGGCGGTGATAATCAGTGAGCAATGACATGTCAGTAGCTTTTAAGAATGGAGGTACACCTGAAATCATACAAGGTAATTATAATGTAAAGCATAATCAATGGTAAAGTGATTCAACACCGTGTTTAGACAAGCAGTATTTTCAACATCAAATGCATTCATTTTACTTATGCTCTTTACACCAATATTCCATTTCAAATACTGTATTGCAGCAGTACAGTAAATTGGAATGACAAAACTCATATTTTTGGGGATGTTTTGCTGTTTTTATGAACTTCATATCCCACAACTGTCAGCTTATTTTCCAAAACAGACCATTTCCAAATCGATATTGTATTGGACAAAAGTGGTATTTGTCACATACCTTTTAAGGAAAAGAATAGTAATAGAAGATTACATTTATCTCTGTATTATGAAAGTAGAAGTGCTTAATTTATTGTTTAATTTTACACAGCGTTGCACAAAAACAGGCAGATTTGGAATAGAAACCCAGAGTTATATTACAATTTGATATATGTATGTTTTAAAAAATAAAAATTATTCACCTAATTTCTCTAGAATATCCAAAGCCACTTCGTTGTTCTTTATTGGGTCATGAGATAGATTTGGACCAAGTAATTCAGGTGTATATTTGCTAATTATTTTGCATAATACGGTTCCATCTCTAAAGGACTTTGTGAGGTCTTCAACCGGCTTGGGATAAACCTCTCGTCTGACCCATTGTAGGAGAAAATCTAGGGGGAAGTTGACACCTAAAAAATAACAAATTAGATTCAATATACAAAAAACCGATTAAATAAAATAAATCCAAAAAAAAGTACGATGACCATGCTATTTAATTTAAAAAATATGATACGGGTAATATATAAAAATAACCTTTTAATAACGGCTTTTTATTAATGGGCAGTGCAACATTTCTGAACTGATTGAGTTCACAAAGTAGAATAAAATAACAAGTATGTAGTTTTTTTCTACATTAATTTATTATGGTGTTAGAATCAATTTATTTAATATTACCCTGGACTGGTACCTGAAGCGGAGGGCTGATCACCTATCCTTCATGTGTTAACGATCAAGATAACACTGCATTAATATGATGCAGTGCCCTATGCACCATTGGGGTGCGGATAAGGGTTTGAAGAAGAAGAATTTTATTTGGTCGGTTACAACGATACCCAATTGCTGGTCAAATAAAATTCATATGGAAAAAAACTACATAGTTGTTATATTATTCTATAAAATGCAGTTCCACCAAGAAATGTCAGTACAAAACTTAAATTTTGCAAAGTAGTTACTGCCACAATATAATAAAGAATACTCACTATTCCTCTTATCATCCTTTTCTGTTAAAAAGTCTTGCGGAATCTTGTTTGGCTCAGGTGATTCCTTGAAGAGTTAAAAACAGGATTAGAATAAATTTTCACAAAAATTTCGAGAAGTCACAGATCATCTCCTCAACTCTAGTCATTCTGATATCTTGACGTGGAGTTCCACAAGAATAAGTATGATAATGAAATATAGACATACCACACTATCTCGTTTAGACCTCTTCTTTTTCTTAGATGATGAAATTTTCTTTCGACTGTCGCTTTCACCTAAAAATAAAACGTATTACGAAAATAAGTGATTTATTAAAAAAGGTTATACATAATTTCATGAATGAAAGCAGAATTGCACTTACGAGATTCTGCCACCGCACCCCTTGAAGTGTCCAATAGTTCCATTGAATCCTAAAATTGAAATTAAGGGTGTTATTTTTATAGTTGAATAGATTGGAAACGATCCACAAACAAACTATTTATTGTAACTGCAGACAGTTGGTAGAATTCCATATCGAATTGTTGGGTAATATATCCAAAATTAAACAAGCTTTATTGGATTTGAATTATACATTTATTTATGTATATGTTAATACGTGACGCGTTTCGTCTTATTAAGACATTATCAAACACTCTAGAGTGTTTGTTTAATAATGTCTTAATATATCGTCATATGCATGGATATATATATATATATATATATATATATATATATATATATATATATATATATATATATATATATATATATGTGTGTGTGTGTGTGTGTGTGTGTATATACGTACATACAAATACACACATGAGCAAATCAGATGTACGTAAATATATATAATTACTTTAATAAATATAACGCAATAGTAGAACAATGAAGCAAAAAATATTTTTTCAAACATATTTATTAATATCTTGACATAGATAAGAAGTTGAATGAGATAAGAATATGGTATCTGGATATTTAGAGAGCTTATGACCTTTGACCGATCATTGGCTGGTTTGAATCAATTTATATACTGTATAACATTTACTGTGCCACTCATGATAGTTATAGTACTTAAATTTAAAAGAAGTATATATGTAATTCAAATGACAAGATACAATTCATGTTTACAATACAAACTTTATGACAGTCATCTATGGTTGAAAATTATATTTTATTCATATCAAAATTGTATCCATATTCCTATCTCAATAACCTTCTGCATCGACGTTGAGATATTAATAAAAATCTTTATAAATAACTTTTTGACCTTGAGGGAATCATACATGACAATACGAGTATGGGAATGCAACTCAGAGTGCATTAACAATTTCTATTAAACTATTCTCCCTTTCCCACCTACTAATCCTTTATCCACTGTCTTTCCCATATACCAGCAATATCTACCTTCCAGAACTCCTTTCATCTTTATCCCTTCAAACATATTCTACTTCTATTTCTAAAATCTACAGCACAGAATTGATCACCTTGTATCATGTAATTAAAAATTAACCTGTTCGGGAGTGAGTTTCTGTGGACAAAACTGTATCTGGGGAGAGTTTTTTTTTCTTTTTTTTTTTACTGTTTTTAACTTTTTGTCATGGATTATTGCATCATGATTGAATAATGCTATCATGATGCAACATCTTTTCAAAAAAAAAATTGACTAGTAAAAAACTAACAAATTTCAGGTGATTTTTCTAACTAACTAACCATCACGCCGCTTCTCCGCAGGGGTAGGCAGAGAGAATAGAACGCCACACCACTCTGTCTTTGCAAACATTCTTCGCCTCTTCCACGTTCATGCATCTCCTCATACATACCCGCCGATTGTAACGACTCCTTACCTGAACACTTTCAAGTATTTGGCATACCTGATCGTGCCATGTTTTTCTCGGTCTTCCTCTGCTCCTTTTTCCACTTACATTCGCCTCATAAATTTGTTTTACCGTTCTTTCCTCACTCATTCGTTCTACACGTCCAAACCATCTCAACACACCTTTCTTAATTTTATCGATAATGCTTATCTCAGCTTTGCGTTCCTTCCTTATTCGCACATCTATCATACATCGTTTTGTCGCACATTCTTCTGAGAGATCGCATTTCGACTGCATTCAGTCTACTTTCATCCTTCTTTTGCCAACTCCATGTTTCACTTCCATACATTAGAGTTGTAACCAGGACTCCATAGTAAATATGTTTTATCTCATAAATTATCAATGTTTTTTCATGAGTTTTCTTTGATACCTTCATTACGATGACATCGCATAAACTTTGTTTTAAGTTAAATGTCCCGGGTAAAACAAAATGTAATATGCAGTGTGGTTTTAGTGTTTAAATACAACCACAAATGGCAGTATAAGTCTCATTTTAAAAATAAATGTCACCAGGCTTTAGTTATAAGCCTGACTGTTCATACGCCCATACGCCTTTGAGGAAAGTTTTGTTCGGACGATACCATGTATGGCCACACTCCCGGATAGGTTAAGTCAACACCACACCTATTTGATGTGGTGATCTTTACACCAACTGAGTGTGTAAAAGACTCAAAGAAAAAAAATTGGGTATAATCCTGAAAAAGTCGACAAAAATTTGGATATTCAAAACACTTTTAATTGTTTTATCTGGAACCAAACTCATGGTCTTATGCAAGGCAGCCAAATATAAGAGCATTTGAGATCCCAGTGAAAGAATACACACCCGTTTCTTGTAAAAAGTATACGGTATTTCTCCTTTGAACAGGTAGTATACTTTGGACATATACTCTATCATGCTGACAGTCTGGTTTTCGTTAATCTCGGACATCTCTGCAGCACTTACGAATGGGGGAACGCCTGCAATACAAAAAAACTATTTGTTGAATTCACCTAATATTAATGTCAATGTAAAAACAACATTTATTAAATTAGAATTCCAACAGATTTAGTACGCTTCTGAGAGGAGTTTGAATTTTTTAAAATCTTTGAATTTAGCCACATATTAAAGCCCAACATACGATAAATCACCATTGAATTTCTTTAAATTTAGATAACATTTGATGTATTTAAATTTTTTGCTTGAAATGTTTTTGTATTTAAAAAAAAAATAATCTTCGAAATAAATATGTACATATGGTTTTGAAAACAACAGAGTTATTGAAAGGTAAGGAGTTAAAAAAGAAGTTACAATATATATTCCAAAGGTGGGGACTGACCGGAGTCATTTTGTCGTAACGTAACACGTTACGATGCGAGCATTCGTATAGTCAGTACAGCGAGCCGAACTGCTCGCCGCTTGTTCCGAGTACTTCATTCGAAGTCGGATGCTCGCCGCAAATGTTACTTTCTGACGAAATGCTCCGGTCAGTCCCAAATTTGAAAAAAATGGGCATGGAGAGAAGTGTGGCTTCTCGGGCAGTTGGCTGCGTACTGAATTCTATGTTTGCGAGTAAGGCCCTAATCCAACAGGCAAATATTAAAGGATTCAAATATGGCAAATTTAGTGGAATTTTTTCACTAGTAAAAAAATATGTTCTGAATGCCAATGAGGTATGTCGCTAACCGCGCCTGAGAAACTATAAATTATATTTTGGACTCAATATGATACGTAGTAAGTTAGTTCCTGCATATACTTTTAACAATAATGGATGAGAACCGGAATGAACAAGTTTTAAAAAATAATAATAAAATGTGACTTACCTAATTTTTCCAAAACTTCCATGGCAATTTGATTATTTTCGACTGCCATAAGAGGGTCTAAATCCTCTATGTCAATAAGCTCTGGCCTATAATTGTGGATGATTCTAAGCAAAATAGTGCCATCTCTGAACGAGAAGATCAGGTCATTCACGAGATCGGGTATAACTTCGCTACGAACCCAATCCAATATAGTGTTGATTGGGACCAAAGTACCTGGAAAACACATCATAGTTTACGTAAAGAGCTGGATTAGGTTAATATTATAAACACAAAATTAGAATCCTCCCACCCCATCTGTTTAAACTTAAAATAGCTTTATTTAGAGAAAAAAAAAGAAATAGACTTGGCACGATCAGATCAATCAGAACCTAAAATCTGGCGGTGTCAAAAGTTTGCGTAATCGGAGGGCATGTATGACTAGATGTATGGATGTGAAGGAGTGTATGTCAGGACAGAAGAGTGTGGCGTTCCATCTTCTCTGCCTACCCCTGCGGTGAAAGACCATGATGGTAGTAGTAGTAGTAGTAGTAGATTGCTTATTATATTTTTGATATCTTAACAAAGATAAAGAAGAATATGGAAGTCTGAGTATTTACAGGGCTTATGACCTGTCATAGGCTGGTTAGGTGATCACTTTACACATGTGCAACATTCACCATTCTACCCATGATTGACAACCACTTATCAAATTTTTGGAACAGAGGACTAGTGATATTAAGACCAGAATAGGAATAGATAAATAGGTATTACATAAGAAAATATCACTCGTTACTGCTCCAATCTTTCTCTGTCCCTCTTATTCATCGTCCAGGTTTTGCTTACATAGAGTGCTATGGTCATATATTTTATTAATTCCTAAGGAGTATAAAAGCCACGAAGGAATTAATAAAATATATCGCTCACTCCTTTCAAGAACGTCATAAATCAAAAAACTTGATTTTTCAGGAGAACGTTTTTAAAGTTCAAACATAAAATACAATTTATTAAAAATAAATATCAAGCCACTTATTTAACTTTTTACTGTGCAACAGATCTTTTGAGGTAAAACCTGAATATTTTTTCTCCATTCGAAAAATATTTAGCATATTTAAAAAAATAATTAAACAATACCTTTTCTTCAAAATGCAAAAATAACACTTTCTGCCCTGTAGCGGGTAAATATTAAGTTAAAAATATGCCGCTTTTGCTGGGATATAGTACATTTTCTGGGCATTACGAAAACATGCACAGCTCAAAATTGACGATTTTTGATTTATGACGTTCTTGAAAGGAGTGAGCGATATGACCATAGCACTCTATGTAAGCAAAACCTGGACGATGAATAAGAGGGACAGAGAAAGATTGGAAGTGTTAGATTTGTGGTATTGGAGTAGGATGGAAAGAGTGACAAACAAAAAAAAAGTTTTAAGAATAGTGAAGGAATAAGTTTTGTAAGAAAGAAAATTCAATGAAAAATCATAAATAAAATTTCCAAATGCTCTTCAATTGAAAAATATTTGAACATTTGCCTACTAAACTGACTACTAAAATAACGAATTGTTATAATTTCTATTTTTAAATTTATACTTATTAAATTTACTTATTACTTACAAGGTTTTTGCCATTTTCTCACGGAAATGTGTGAGACATGTTGGGCAGCTGGAATTTCCAATATGTCGACAGGACGGTCCGTGTCAAACAAATGTATGACTTGATGCAATCCAACCATACTCTTGTTCAGAGCAACATATCTAGTTGTCGGGTCTACAGTGTAATGGACGATGTCTGAATTTAAGTTCGAAGGTGTCGTTTGCGCTGCAATCAATTAAAAGACATATAGCACACTGTGTTAACAGCTTCAGCCCTGTGAATCATATATGAATTTCATTTTAGAATCTTTTACAACATTTTGAGTGTGTCCAAATACTTGTTCACAAAATCTGGATTATCTCCAATTACAGGAGTTATTTTCATATTATTTTTGACATCTCATCAAAGATGAAGAAGAATATGGAAGTCTGGGCATTTACGGGGCTGACGACCGTCATAGGCTGGTTTAAGTGATCACTTTACACACGTGTAACATTCACCAATTCTACCCATTATTGACAACCACACTACTCAAATTCTTGGAAGTTCTGTATATATGAAACAATTTAGAAACCTTGGTCTTGAATCACTAGAACTTCACTAGAGACATCTATTGGTGAGATGTAAAGAAGCTTTTTACTAAGCAGAAACTCTTATATTAGTATGTGAGATCCGAATCCTGGATTATAATCACACACATGAGAAACGCCAGAAAATACCATTTTCATTTTTATTATTTAAGCTTATAATTTGACCAGACAATTTATTTACAACATTTTGAGTGTGTCCAAATACTTCTCTAGTGAAGTTTTAGTGATTCAAGAACAAGGTTTCTAAATTGTTTCATATATACAGAACTTCCAAGAATTTGAGTAGTGTGGTTGTCAATAATGGGTAGAATTGGTGAATGTTACACGTGTGTAAATTGATCACTTAAACCAGCCTATGACGGTCGTCAGCCCCGTAAATGCCCAGACTTCCATATTCTTCTTCATCTTTGATGAGATGTCAAAAATAATATTAGAATCTTTTCGTTCAAACTATCATGCACTGGTATCATATGTGAATCATCTATTTCCGTTATCTTTCTCACATGTTGATTGAAATAAATCTTGAGTACATATTTAAAAATATAATAATGGCAGTAAAGAAATCAATCATTTAGACCATATGATGTAATTAATAGGTGAATGTTATCTCTACATTGACAACACTATCCTTCCCCCACTTCTGCTCCCCTACTGTTTCCCTACTGCTTCCCCTACTGTTTTTATGTGCCCACGGTGAGAGTGGACTACAATATTAATGTATAGCAAGGAAAGTAACATCTCTCCGATTCCACTTCTGAATAAATTTAATCCATCTTGGAAAATCTGTGCCGTAACATTTTGAATAAGGTTTATAAAGATATATTATTTCGAGAAATAAAAATACTTTGTGTTCTGATCCACTCACATTTTTATTTAACCAA
Organism: Brachycentrus maculatus; assembly: GCF_059751285.1. Taxonomy (NCBI): domain Eukaryota; kingdom Metazoa; phylum Arthropoda; class Insecta; order Trichoptera; family Brachycentridae; genus Brachycentrus; species Brachycentrus maculatus. The sequence goes on from NW_028280972.1 coordinate 920,393, forward strand.
CTAGTTTCGGCAACAACCTGTTGCCCTCTTCAGGGTTACATTTATTACTAATAAATGTAACTCTGAAGAGGGCAACAGGTTGTTGCCGAAACTAGTTGGTTAAATAAAAATGTAAAAAGTTAATGCTTTCAATATTCAAAACATTTATAAAGATATTTTACTCCCGTGCTTAACCCCGGCTAACATGGGGGATACATTCCAATAAGTTCCAGAGCTAAACGAAACACCATTAAACTTCATTTTAAATAGTGGCACAGTGTAGATAGCTAAACCATTTTGGTGTGCGGTCGTGTGAATGTGAATATTACTTACCCAGTAAACGATATATAGATTCCCTTTCTGCTATGACATGAAGGGGGTGTACCCCGTTTGCCCAAAGACGGAGTGCCCAGCAGGCGTCAAGGGAGGACAGAAAGCCGCGAGCGCACCCCGACCCCGTGGGCCAGAAGGGCTCCAGCAGGCTGTCCCCCACCAGGCAGGTCAGCAGCGGGTAACCAGACCGCTCGAGCACTTTACTGGCATTCTCAGCCGCAAACATGGACGTGAAGTCAAACACCGAAACGTCAGGATGACCATAGTGATTCACCGCAAACTCCAAGTCGTCTAGCTGATAGTTGGTAGCATATTTGGCGGCATCCAGAGCGTAAGCTTCCAAAGCGGCATTATTTATATTTTCTCTAGATAGCAACTTTGATGTTTCACCGTAGTCCTGCCAAATACAAAAACACTAAAGATGAGCAATCTTTTTATCTTTCGCTTTGTTAAATAGCCATCTCTGATGCTTAAAATGGAACTAAATTATAGGTTAAGACAGGTGTGCATTTTGTAAACTGCAACGATTGTAGTAACTACTACCAACATCACAATGTAGTTGGAATAAAAAACTATGGGACTGCAGATTGTGACATTACAGTAATAGGGTATAATCACTCGGGAGGAATATCTAATTTAACTTACTCAACCTATAAAGGATTATGTAAGACTCGTTTTGGACTCCGAGAAGGTGAAGCTCCTGCCACCAAGACAGGTTGTGAATTACATGACACACGTAGGTCTTGAGAGTGAGCTGTGATACAGAGGGAGGTCACAATAGACCTTATATGGTCGCAGTGACACAAGGGATGCAAGATCCCTTGACCTCAAAAAAAAAGACTCGTTTTGTGTTTATAACAGCCGATGTAATCAATATTTTCATTCATCGTTTTCTTTTGTAAAATTCGCCTTCATAAAAAGTTGTTTTTGTAAGTTTGTACGAAAGATGTCACAGAAACAAATCCACAATACTACTATTACAGCTCTATAAAGCAGATACATAAAAGGATACGCCCCATAACACACCCAATGACGTAATATTTGATGACGTATAGCGGTGTCCGGTTTTCCCTTAATTCTCTACAGATTTCAATAAGAATGTTACCGATAGTCTTGTGATTTTTCATATTAATTTATCAGCCAATAATAACACATCATGAGAATGATCCATTGTCAGTCATCTCACAAACAAAAAATGCCTCTAGAAATATGTTTGTTGGTATAGTAGTGACTATGTGTCTACAATTTAAGCCACATATTGTTTGTTTGCATTTTGTTATTCTCTGAATGTGAAATAATAAATAGATTTATTATTTTTTAGATGTATTTTGCTTTTGAAGCTTTTACTTGTATATCGGAGAGGGTCGTAATTCAACTATATTAATAAAATATCATTTTCGACATTAAACATTTAAATAGAGAACTTATTAACAAGCAGTTATTAGCAGGAATAATAATGTACCCGTTGCGATAAACTCTAAATTACAGGTGCAAAAGGAACAAAAGTGATTTGAATAATTATTGATCTTTTTTGAAAATTATCAAGTTAAGTGAACAATCCCAAAAAAAGGGTTCTGTCGCCGATCGGTGCAGTGTATTACGTTTATCTTCGTTTATTCTTGAAACAAATCTATCTTTTAGACACATTGTTTCAGGAGGCTCTTAACTTGATAAATTTGAGACTCCGACCCTAAAATCCTATACCAAGTGTGGGACAACAACCAAAAATGTCAGATTAAGGGTAAAAAAAGTGGATTTGTATCATGAATAGCAGTAGTTATTTACATAGGTTTGGTTACTAGAAGATGTTTAGTTTGTAAATAAAGTATCAAGAAGATTTTTTTTTACTTGTTTTAAAACATGTCAAGATTAATTAATTTTTAGGTCTCTGAAATGCTTATTCAAAAACACAAATAAATTTCATTAAAATGACACCATAAAAATTGGTTGCGGTTGTTTATTCGGTTGCAGTATACAATTTGCTAAGACCCACCTTAATACATAGATAATGTGTAGGTAATTTTTCAACAGCAGTATACAAAAATGAAAATGTAGTTTCAGATTTACGTTAAAAAGTTGTATTTATCAATCAAAAGGTTATTATGGGAATGGAAACATTCGCAAAAATTTCTAAAAATACAATATACGGTATTCGCCTTCAATCGACTCATTCGCTGCTGGAAAACCAGTAGGCAGACTTGGAAAAAAATATATATACAATACAACTGTTTGTATCTAGATGTAACGTTTGACATTCATTGTTTAATACAAGGAAGTTACCAAAAATTATCCGCACTTTCAACCTTGCACATTTTGAGGTTAGTCACAATGTTTTGTGCACATGTACAGTTGATACCACTGTAGTAATGGATTTGCAACGACTCATTTTTGTTGCTGCTTTATAGGCTAAACAGCAGTTTACAAGGAGAAACAAAGAGCAGTGGCCATATTCAATTGCTGGAACACCCTGCTGACACCCCAGATGTCATTCCTTTTGACTACTGCACAAAGATGGTTTAGATAATGCACACTGCTACAGGAGACTGTCACGTTAACACTGACTTGCAGCAATGAAGGCAAAATAAATTACTTTGTTACTGCAGTAGAACCACAACTCTAAGCCCTCAAGTCCAAAAAACAGAGAGACAAACCTAATGATGAGTTTTGGTGAAATTGCAGATAGTTTCAAATTCCTGTTATATCCCATTATGGTATCGAGAAAATGAGAGGAGATTTTGTCTCGGATTTGGGTTAGTTAAATCAATGATGAAAATAAGGACACTGATGATAACAACCGTGAACTATTTTACTACTCCATTATGTAAATTGAAGTATTAAGCACCCTATTTTACAATTGATAAGATACTGAAGGGAATGGGTACTTTAATAAAAATAATGAGCTTATTTGTGTCAAAAAAGAATTGTTTTCAATTCTGATAAAAAAAGTCAACAAGAAATCATTAGCATTCATGATAAAATACTTTTACTGTTGATTTGGTTTACAATAAACTGTTATGCATGGAACATTTCTGTAAAAATACACTACAAACAGAATTTCAAAAAATTCAACGCATCATATCAGAACTTGAACAGTTAACAAATCATGTGGTTCGCAAAATAACACATTTATTTATTACATCGTTGGTATTACGGAAGAAATTGAAAAATAAAATTTTAATACATTTTCACGCATTCGCAGCTAAATTAATTAAGGGATTTATTCATTACCTTTAAGAGAACTTGCCTCTCGAGTAGACTCTGTTTTTTAGCAGTCATTACAAAATAATGGGTGTCATCTTTATAGTAGACTATATTTTCTAAAGATATTTTACATTTCTCTTTTAGCTCATTGAAAAATGCCTGGTTAAATATAAATGACGTCCCACTAATTTCCGGTACCTGCAAAAAAAATCATGTTTTTTAAAAAAGATTAATAAAGAATTTCAAATGAAAGGTTAAGTGATCATATCTCCACTTACACTAGCTTCCTGTTTGGAATGTCTATTTATGAAATTAACAGTGATCGCAATTGCCAACTTTCCACGGAATTCATTTCTTTTGAAACCGGGAAGGGTGTTTCGTTTACCATCCGCACCAATGAGTACGTCAAATTCAAATTTTGATACAGGATGATTCGCTGGTGACAAAAGTGCCCTCCAACCGTGATCTGAAATTAAAGTTTGATTGAGGAGAAATTCACGTACCTGCAAGTGTTATAAAATAAAATTCTGCATGCAGCATATATAATAAATACAGATTGGATGAGAACATATGCACTGTGTCTGGGAGAGGAAAGTACTTTGGACCAATATTTAAGTATGGACTATATTGTGGACTAAATGTTGCAGCCACTCAAAAAATTGTCGATGGACCACAGATGGCATTGGGTCAAATGCCTCTAGATACCTGAACATGAAGGGTCTAGAAGACCATGGGGGAACAATGTCTGAAAAGATATAGCTGAAATGTGCATTCTCGACCAGATGGTAGTCCTCGTGGACAGACAGCAATGGAGCGGAATATAATACATAAAATGAATCATTCTTTATATTCTTCTTCTTGTCTCATCTATTAGAGCTTGCTATCACTTAAGAGAACTTGCATCCTATTCATAGAAACAGTCAGTCTCTCAAGTTGGATGAGGAGCATTCATGTACTCCATCTGTTTACGAGGTAGTTGACTTTACATTTTGGTCTCTCATAATGTAACCGAGATATTGAAGCTTGCACAGCACTCTATTCAGTTAGGCCATATGTCTTGAGAAATTAAATTGTAATCAGATGAAAACATCTTTAATTGTATGAATACATTCCATATTTGGAAATTATTCAAAGAGATAAATCGATGTCACGAATTGAATAAATAACATTATCTAAATAATTTATCAAAATTATCAGTATTTTCAACGAAGAATAAATTTGTTATCAATAAACATTAAGTACTTATTTAAGTATAGATACTATAGCAATTTCCTTTTAAGGGATTTTAAGTGAAATAAATAAGAAAGTTTACACTGAGAAACGATGATATTTTTTACTGAACCACCGAAGAATAGACACAATTTATACATAACTGTGAGCATAATTGAATATAATTCTAATTTAAACCATCCGTGGTGTGCTAGGCTGTCAGGATTCATTATAAAATGCAATATTCCATAGAAATTTCATATAGGAATTATGTAAAAGCACTAGTGAAATGCAGGCTGGATATATAAAAATTTGGATCTATGAATATGAATCTTACATGCGAGCACACGTCTCGCGCCAAAAGCTAGACAATTTGAGTAAAGTGGCTACCATCTGAAGCTACTTGAATAATAAAGGTACAAATTGCATAATTGTGTGGCAAAAAGTGGCATTATATAAAAATGATAACCGTTTGTTATCAGAGAACACAAACACATACCTGCTTTAGGATCTGGCTCAATGAGGCTTTCAAATGCTAAGTTGTCATGTACTTCAACACCCAAGATCAAGGAAACTTTCAGTAGAATCAGCTGCAGCTGTCGAATGCTAATATGATCAATAGCACCTGCACAGAACTTGCCAAAGAATTTCTTTGCTCCGATATTCTTTAAATCCTCTATTACAAATGGCCACAGGTGAAGAATATTATTCCTTGTCATTCGATCTCTTTTTTCAATAACAACCTAAAAAGGCAATAATAATAAAAAAAATTAAAAACTTCAGGAGAATCACATGATGAAAATGATATTAGTCATTGATATATTTTTAAAATATGAAATATATAATGTTACAAAAGATTTATGTTAATTATAATTTCTACTTATATTCATTTGATGTGATTTGATTAAGATTCGGAAAATTGTATTGTTGTTTGGATGATGGGAGTTTGTTGTCAGAGGCGATGATATACTTCATTTACTGACATTATGATTCACATCGGATGATTGTTTGCTTATGCAATACAATAATTGAATTGACATGTGTTTGAAGAACAAGATTCCACTGTGTTTACAATCAAACTGAAAATATTCATCTTTTCATTGTAAAATAATAAGAAAAAAGTAACTTACAACTTTTGCACCGAGAAGCTGAGCATCTATGGCAGACCTTAAGCCACACGGACCAGCACCAATAATTAAGACTTTGGTATGAGCGCAAACTTTGCCCTGGTTGTACACTTTCGAGTTGTATTTTAGATCTAACTTTTTGAAGATAGCATGAGCTTTCCACGATCGAACTGAGGCCTGTAATAAATAGTTGGCTTTTAATTCATTCAAATACTTTAATAAACTGCACTTTATCACAAAATTCAGAAGTAAACACCAATACCATAAGGATATCTCGGCAAGAAAATAGAACAACCTTGAGAACTTACCTTTAATCTCGGATAAAAATCTTGTATATTGCTTGGTTTCAATTTTAAAGTGCTACAAAGCTCTCTAAAAATGCTTAAAACCTGTTTCATTGTCGAAGCAGATATCATTTTCTCTAGGGTGTCGGCCGCAAGGGCAGCTTCATACTGCGTTAACCCCGCCATCTTGCTGGATTCTATAAATAATTATTGGTTACCGTAAATATTCAGGTAACTACATATTTCGAAATTTGACATCATATTTTTGGAGGAGCTAGGTCATCGTGGGCCGCATGCCGATCAAGCTTAAATCTTTCATTCCAAATTTCGTACATTCGTTTCAACTTTGATGCACAAATAGTAACACCCGAACAGGATTTTCATTATGGTCCACATAAGATCTAGTATAGGAGTGTTGCTATTGCGCACGCTAGCTTTATTCCAAAAATAAATATTTGACAGACAAAAGTATGCGCGCAAATAATTTTGCTGTGGAACAGTCTGCTGATAAGCGATATGCACTGTTATTATTTTGTTTTAGTTTATAATTATTAAATCTTATTAAATCTCTAAAAAGTTTTCTAAAAGGGGGGGAGGGGGGTGTTTCATGATTTTTTTCGTCATAACAGTATAGTGTTGCGGCCCGGGTAACTTTAAAAATATATGTATGTGGCCCGAAGAAAAAAAAGGGTTGAGTACCATTGAGCTAGGTAATCTATTTAATTATATATATATATAACTCCTAGGATTACAATGATCCAAGTAGCAAAATTTGGTTAAATGTGTTGATAGTTAAAAAATGTTTTTTTTTTGTATACATTTATTTAAATCACAATTTATACATATTTAGAACTTTTTTTTTTGCAGAGACCCACCAAGCCACCTTGTGTGTCTTGTCGGTGGAGTTCTTTTTTAATACATTTTTTTATAGTTTTTAACGATTTTAACCTAATATACACACAAACAAGATGTAGTTAACGAGAAAACGAAATTAATGGTGACTTTTATATTCCCTTTCCATAAATCGCTTTATCTCTCTAAGACATTACAATATATCATAAAATGATTTATTTTTCATTAAATTAAGATTTTTTTATCTTCTTCCAAACATATTAATAAAGATATAAATTTAAACTCTATTAGTTATTTTAGTGTGATGTTGGTCATCATGTTAGATTATTGTTTTACAATGCATGTGAGGAGAATGGAACCATCCAGACTCCCCCACATCGCATTGTACGGCCAACCCCATGGTAGACGACTCCCGGGCAGACCACCAAAGAGATGGGCCGATAGCTGGGAATCGACGTCGCAGGAGGCTAATCCCTCTTAAAAACAGGCCGTAAGGCCTACAATAAGAAGAAGAAGAAGAAGAATGCTGATTTGTTTTGTATTTTATGAATATTTTTTCAAGAATAAATAAAGTGTATATGGATGATAAAACTTAAATTTCTTAAAAACAGAAAGAAGTAAATGAATTGCAATTGGCTCCCTCAAACATTTTTGTTTCAGACATACATCTGTAAGCCTCACTAATTTAATGTGAAAATTAGTCATTCCCATTTTTCATTCCACAATAATTTAAAAATTAAATTACAATATATGTTTGTATGTATGTGCGTAAATAAATTTAAATAAAAAAACATATGAAGAATACATGGATATGTTTTTCATTCTATTAATATCTATACAGACTATCCTCATCCTCAATCAGTCCAGATAATCAAAGTTCTACTGAAGTTATAAAAAATCTTTTACACGTTAATGTACTATGTCATAAAATAAAATGTATACATAATATATCAGGAACAAATATATTCACTTAACATTAAAATATATAAAGCTTTTAATTGAAGATAGAAACAATGAATAATAGTGAAGTTTTAGAGAATCTTTAATCCTATTTATTTTTAATAACATACTTTAACTTAAATACAAAGAGAAACTAACAATTTACAAACTGGTAAAGTAAAAGTTATTTTTTTATTTACCTTATGTTTAGTTCTTGCAAAGAAATCCAAATTTAGCACAAATAATATTACATTTTTAAACTAGTAAACTAGTAGGTTAACAGTGACAGCATTTTAATAATTAAAATGGATTAAAAATATGAGAGCAGACTACTCGGAGAGAGTGTTTCACTTTCACTAAAATATTTCCATAAATATGTTAAAGAAATAGTAGAAGCATTTCTACATGCTTTAGTGACTACGAATGTAAAGTATTATGCAAAATTAGTTTGACAGTTACTTTTGAAAGCTCATTTCACATTTCTAAACAAGCTACACCGCACTTCACGAAAACTAAACATTCACCAAGTGCGTAACTATATTATGTGTTGTTTTTCTATTTTTAACACTTCTAATTAATAAACACGACATATATTTACTTAATAGAATCCTACAAATTGCGGAAAGGTATTGCCAGAATTCGGCGGAGATGAGCTGAATAATAGCGCATTACGTAATTCGAGAAGGTCAATTAGGCTTTCGGCGATTTTTTTAATTCGTGTATTTATATTTTGGGACACGACCCACTAACGGATGTTCTATACAAAGAGTGACAAGACTGCAGAGTGCATCACGGGCCCAGTTTCACGTAGCCCGACGCGTACTGAATTTCCTTACTGCATTAAATCGAAGACTATTTATCGCACTAAGCTATTGCGCGGTTACTCGTCTCCCGGAATGTCTAGGATGCCCTCACCGACCATCAATGTAGGTAGATACGTCGAGACGATGACAGTACCCCGCACTCCGAAAATGGTAAACGGTAGACGTCCAGCGCTCGCATGATTTATTCTACAAATTATTTTACTGATATACTCACAACCAGTTCGCGAACAGTCAACACATGTACTTATGACTAAACTATATAAATAAAACTGAAATATTAATTAATTGACCTCAGACCGACCACACAGGGCCGGTGCCAAAATGGAATTCAGAGACAACCACAGACTAACTATTTTATATAAAGACCGCCAACTACCTCGATTTTTTATGGCTGGAAGTGATATTCGCCAGCGGCCGGAAATGACGTAAACGGCTAGAAGTACTAAGGTCCCGGCTGGGCGTGACTTCGCCGCGGCTGAATGTCAAATCCACCCGCCGAAATATTTATCATTCATTTTTCAGGTTAAATGGTATTTATATTGAAATTTGTTGTATAACATATTTTCAAAATTATAATATTAATATTGCAAAGAAGATATTTCACTATCTAAATTTATTTATTTCAGTGTAAACAAAAATAGAAAGGTCACGGCTAAAACGCGACATTTATAAAAAGAGTTCAGGCGATTAATAATGGTTACTCAACTCAGCCTTACAATGGTAAATGGTAATGGTAACTTTTTTGAAATTATTATCTCAAACTATGTATAAATATAAGGCTTTTCAACAAAAACAAAAACGATAGAATTTTCAAATTACTATATTATATTTAAAATTCTAGAAAATACAATATTTTAATAGATTTATATTATCCACTGACACTTCGTGATGGAATTGCATTTTTAATTTATTATTGGATTAAAACCAATATTTTTAGCTTTTCCACTTTTTTATTTGACCAGCGACCGGGTTCCGTCGTTACCGACATCACCAGTCTGATGATGTCGGTAACGACGGAACCCGGTCGCTGGTCAAATAAAAAAGTGGAAAAGCTAAAAATATTGGTTTTAATCTAATAATAAATTACAATATTTTAAAAGGGTGGAAGGAGTGCCCACCACTTTCTGAAGTTATGTTTCTTAACGGGGGTGCCAGTGCTCCTTTGTGGGCGTTTTGGAAGTCTGGCTAGGCGTTTTTAAATTTTTTGCATTTGGGGGGTGCTGCAGAAGTTCAAGGGAGCGTTGTGTTAAGTAAGAAAAACTACACTTTCATTGGCAAAATTTAACTTTAACTTTGGCATAATACTCAATATTATGAAGTTCTTCATAGACGGATTTCTATTTTTCTATCGATAATTGTCTATAACCATAGTCTGTCTATATTTATTTGAAATATTTGAACAACTTGTTGGTATCTCGTATTTTTCATTCCCGTTTTGGTGTTTTTGTTAGTGATTAGTGTGTCTCGTCATTTTCTGGTCGTTTTTTGAACAATCTGACGTTTACGAGTCGACCCCCCCTGGAGACAACTGGCGGAAAAGTCATAGAAAACAGATAATTGCGCAGATAGTGAAATCATCAAGTAATTATAAACTAAAATTGTCTTTGGCAATGCATATAAAATAGCATAATGCATATAAAATAAGGTTCAACAAACATAAATCCTTATACAGTTACAAATGTCAATTTACTAGTGGGTGCAATGCTTGGCCATGTTTTGTTCACAAAGAAATAGGTATGGATTATAATTAATAAATAATATTGGATATATGATGTAAGAAGACCAGCCCGCCGAAGCTTGCAATCGCAATACCGGACTGGACTCTTATGCTGACAAATTTCCAGCCCCCATCTGTGCTCCACGAGCAGTTTTATGATGAGGTTGGAGCTCTTCATATCAGCCTCTCCAGGATGCCTGCCACTGTTTACCTTATAAGACCATCTCAGTGTAAACTGGTGTCTGATATCCTCATCACCAGGAATCGGAGATCGCTCAGTGGTTCGTAATGCTTGCAATTATTTTTCAAACATAAAACCTAATTCTGTAACTTTGTTATCTTTTCAGACTCCTACCATTCACAAATGACTTGTCGAGGCAGAAGGGTTCCATTTCCCCCATTGTGTTGACGCTTTAAACAGTTTCACCTCCTACTCGCGCTGGATCAGAATATATAAACTACAGAGGAAGATTTGGCATTGTTTTATTCGGATGTGTAGCTAGTAATTACTGTTTTAGTGTTTGCAAATATGTACCTATAGGCAGTACGATGATATGACCATGAAACGTGTGTTATTACACAATTTTCTTAGGAGTAATTCATCGTGACTAGTATATGTATACTCCCCCCCCCCCCCCCGGGTGCTCTTGATACTCTTGTAAAAGGAGAACTAGTGTCTCCGGGATACTGGAGAAACAACAAAGAGGATACTGCGGTTTTCTTCTTAGAATCTGTGCCCCGGAGAGCTTTAAGGGATGCTTGATCATTTTATTGAAAACAGAGTTAAGATTTATTTGTCATATGTTTAACAAAATAACCATAATTTTGTATTTCGGGAAAATACTCCCTCAATCAGGAATATATGTTCAGGAGTGATTTTTTGCTATCCGAGAGTATACTGAAACTGAAAATATTAGCTCGCTTTTCCCATGATACAGCAGACTGATGTCGGAATCCAAATGAGATCGAATGATGTAGATTATTTGATTGAAAACAGAGTTCAGGTAAACGAAATTTTGCACATCTATTTTGATGAATACAAATTTTTAATGATTTTTCCACATTTGCTATATAAAACTTTACGGTGAAAATAAATATATTTTGCTCTCAAATATGTTTTTATTTTGTTCATTAATGAACGAGATCTTTGAAAAATGTCGTCCTATCCCGCTATTTGTGATCTGTCACATTGACCTCATTTTTTTTTACAGAAATGCAATCTAAAGTGTAAAAATGCAAAAAGTGTAAAAATTGTAAAATGTGTAAAAAGTGTAAAAGTGTAAAAATGCAATCTAAAATGACCATCGCGCTGCTTCCGTAGGGATAGGCAGAGATAATAGAACACCATACCACGCTACTCTTGTCTTTGTACACATTCTTCTTTACGCATCCCCACATACATACCCACCAATTATTCGGATTCCTGAATTGACCACTTTCAAGTATTTTAAATTCTTGGTCATGCCAAGTTTTCCCCGGTCATCCTCTGCTCATGTTTCCAACAACATTCACCTCATAAATTTGTTTTACCGTCCTTTCTTCACTCGTTCGTTACACATGTCTGAACCGTCTCAACACACCTTTCTTTGTTTCATCGATAATGATTATCTTACCCTTGCATTCTTTCCTTTTCCATTCGAACATCTATCGTACATCTTTTTGCCTTACATTCGTCAGATAGTTTCACTCACGGCAGAAATATTGGGATACCTCTGTCCGAATAAAAAGTAAAAAATTATATTATATATCTCCCTTAGTAAATGAGAAATTCTGGTTCTCCCGGGTAACCCTAAACCCATTTGAGTTTCTTCTTTTTTGACTCCATAAGGCTGTTGAGTACATTGATCAGCTGATTTTTCTGCGTATGTTATTTTTTAGTGTGAATATTTAATTTTCTTGATTTTTTTCAACATGTATAATCATTTACCATACTAATTTGACTGAGATGTCAATCTATATAAATTAGTTAGTCTGTGGTCTGTTTGTCAATCTTTACTATGTAGTATATAATCTTTGTGTCAGACCCACTTTAAAAAAATATACAACCGGCTGCAGGTATATAGTATGTTGTTAAAACAGTCGAAAGGAAAGGTAAAAATACTGTAAAAGTGTATGATATATCCACCAGTAAAAGGTTTGATTTTTATAACCCTAAAACCTAAACATCCGACTCTTTTGCAACCACAAAATCAAGTATTCTCTAAATTTCTAAACGTTGAATATTTCCATGTCAATTTAGTTCTAAATAGGAATGTTCACGTAATTCCGGTAAGTTTTTACGCTTTCAAATTCTGTCATGTGTGCCAAATCATTCACTGAGATAGTTGCAGAATGTGAACATATTCATTGGCATTATCATTGCAGAATGATCACTGCTATGTGCTTTTCGTCTCTACAAAACCTCTTTCTTTCTGTCCTCCACTGCTGGATATAGGCCCCCTCTGTATCCTTCCATTTTTATCGGTCTGTTTTATTTTTAAAGGAATAACCCGCAAAGCGTCTATTTTAGATGCTTGTCTGCTGGTGGGATAGTAAAGATAGGGAAGGTAAATGTGAAAAATACATCACTCATACCAATTGAAAATAAATCTTTCTTGAATTCATTTTGCAATTAGCGGGAATCAAACTCGCGACGCCAGTTTTGCAGTCGAGCGTCTGCCAACTACGCGACGTCGCCTGTTGCTGCTTGTAGCCAATTTCTACCCCCAACAGCGGCTTTATCATAGGACCATCTTTTTTGAGGTATTCGACACCTCTTTTATTCTCCCAAGGTCTCCATCTCAAAATTTTAGGGGTCCAGTACAAAATATTTACTTCTTTTCTCAAATTGCATCTAGTTTAACACATTCCATGCTAAGAACACGCCTAGCGTGTCCATATCTGCCGACCACATTGTGCTCAGGATATGCGCATGCAGGCATTCATGTGCAGGCCTGAATAAAGGTTGTATTTCAAAATATAACCCTGAGCACCGTTGATATCATTACTTTTCATTTATTTATTTATTGAGCATAATATTGGTTCATTTCATTGGAAAATTTTGTTGCGTTCGGACCATTTTATGAGTAACATTGTTTTGCATAGTAAAAGCGAGTTAACATGTGCGGTTGTGATAATATTTTTTTTGTGATTTTCATTAATGTTGTTTTCATTGTATTATTGTATCATTGCACAGTTGTTTTTAGCGATTTGGTGATAATAATAACTGGTATATTTCAATAATATTGTTTTATGAAAACTTTACTGCGGGATATTTATATTTTTAGTTTATAGGTTTAATAGATTGATTTTGATTCTAGTGCTAAGCGACCGATGCCCACTGAGGATGACCCAATTATCCCCATTCCTAGAATACATGAAGAGACATTGGAAATTTCCTGCTAGCAAGTTCACATGGTCTTTGGGATACTAAACCAACTAAAATAACTGAAATTGGCTGAGATAAATCACCCACAGCTAGATCGTTGTGGAAATTAGTAAGCATTATGATTTTATATGCATTAAGTCTCTTCAATTTGGTGATGTAATTTATCTAGGACTAACAACGCCAAAACGCCTTCATCTCCTTCTTTTTACCAACCAATGGCTGATGAGATTGAGTTTTCAAAGAAATAATACGAGAGGCATATGGAAAATACAAATAAGAGTGATAAGGATGTAGTGTCTCATCCAAAAAAAAACATCATTGTGATACCATTATGAACTTTGAAGAAATAATATAAAATATGTCGCTCGTGTGCTCCTTAATATAGTGAAATAATATGCTAAAGAATGAAAAATATGCATGAAAATGAAATGGGAATGAAAGAAATGGAAAAAGGGACTGAAAAGCGGGACATCTTGTCCATGTAACCCACATTTGTAATTATAAAACCTCTTTGGTATTTTGCATTCATTATTTCTGAAAAATTTTAATGTATGTGAATTTATCTCTCCCAAAAACATTTTGACCTTTAATTTTTCATTTGCAAAATTAATAATTTTATTGATTTCAGAGTTGGCGTGAAATTGAAGAGACGGAATTGAAGTACTGGTGTGAATTGTTTGATCTCAACCGAATGGAATAAAATTTTGCTGCAAATTGAGGTGATTTTGAACATCAAATTGCACCTACTGCCGCTGAAATTTCCGGCTTGGTAGCTTGTTGCTCGGCCGAGCTCCCCGCGAGCCCCTCTCCGCCTTACCTCCCCTCGTCGTGCCACCCGCAACCAGTTACTCAGAAATCTCTGCTAGTGTTTGGCAACTGCATGGATACCGAGGACACTAAGCCCGCGGTGTCAAGAAAACTTAAAACACAAATGACCCGTGCGATGTTAAAAGCTCCCTCAATGCTTGAGGCAGAAAATCCCGATAAAGACAAATTTACACTTCCCATTCAGTTGGCATTTTTAAAATGGATTTTTCTACTTTCCATTACTTTATATTTTAGTTTAATCAGTGTTTATATTAAAAGGGACATTCACCGCGGGCCTAACCAAAAATTTCTGTGCGTTTGTTCTTGTAAAGAGAAAACCACTAAAAACTCGTCAGGAGGAACCGGACTTCTGACAGTCATCAACAAGCCTTCCATTCCACTAGAAGAGTGTACGGAATTTGTGTCCTTCTTTGGTTTATTACCAAAGTCCTGCACTAACTTTACCATGTAAGACAGTACCTGTCGTATAAGTTCCTTATGAACTATCACTGATCTGTTGATCGGTCCTAACCCAGTCCTAACCCAGACCCCTGCATTGCCTCTCTGGTAGCTGTCTCTGAAACCTAAAAAATAGGCAATGCACCAACAGGTGGAGGGACATCTTGAGGTGTTGGGCAGCTATTGATCTGGAAGAGCTTGAAATGATAAAGGTAGTTTATGAACCTACAATGACTCATTAGGGTTCGGTGTACCTCAAAGCTAGTTCATTGCATTGAATCTCCTGAAATCAAAAAGGGATGTTAAATAGTAATTTAATTTAGTATATAGTAGAAGCCCTCTAATCCGTCACTTTTGGGATTATGGTCGGAAAGCAAAAGGGGTTTGAATTATTATAAAATACCTACAGTAAAATAAAGAATCTCGGAACTCAAAAATTACTGAACATATTGTTCTCTACATCAAAAACATTGCAAACCTCTAATTATTATTGAAAAAGAGTTATACAATATTTATAAAAGTTAAACATAGTCAATAGTAAATAATTACTTCAAAAATAGTCCAATAACCAGGACTTGAACACAGTCAGATCAACCAGAGTGGCGGACCAACTGAGGGCGGACTAGGGTGGTACTACTTTACTTTTATTTAAAAACACTTACTTCTTCCAAAAATTATTTTATTTTTTGTGTACTGTATATTGTTACTTTTTTAATAAATAATAAACTTAAAAAGTCTTTTCATTAATTGATTCGGCAGTCACTTTGTGGCAAAATCTATCCAATTTTAGTTTTATTTAGTAAATACTGCTATTTCTTGAAATGTTTTGTGACATGTGTTTCGATGCATTAAGCATCATTTTCAAAAGCCGTAAATTATGGTATTCAATTTCAGAACGCGGACGACCACGCAAGAGGTCGGTCTGACGCCTGATTTTTTCAAAGAATGTCTATTGGATTTTATTATATATAGGCTAAAGAATATATATATATATATATATATATATATATATATATATATATATATATATATATATATATATATATATAAATATATTTATATATTTTTTTAAAAATCAAAACCTTATAATTAATTTCAAGAAAAACTTATTTTTTTAATGCAAAAATTGGTGTTTTTAAGTAAAAATAAAATAATAATAACTACGTTAGATGTTACCTGGATTTAGAGAAACTTACGAACCCATAGCACCACTTATCTGTCTTGTTCCTCATTACTGAGGTTTTTATGACCCAACCTAGCACCACCTGGGTATATGTATCCGAGTGAATTATAAAGAGTCGGCCGGTCGCAAATGACCCATATCTATGTTTGCATTTTGAGTGTGTTCAAATTATACAAAATCGACAAGATTTTACCTTACAATGTGGCTTTTATTAAGACTTAATTAGTATCTCAACATTGATAAAGAAGTTTTTGAGATAGGAATTACAAGGTATAGTTAACCCTGTAAGTTTTGAATATTATGTTTTAAATATTAAAAGTATTAACTTTGTGGATCATATTGATATATTATTTTGAGAAATAAAAAGACTTTGTTTTTTGATCCACATTTTTATTAACAACCAACTAGTTAACGACCTGTTGCCCTCTTCAGGGTTTAATTTATGACACAAATAGTCATAAATTAAATACACAGTCACAGTCATAAATTAATCTCTGAAGAGGGCAACAGGTTGTTGCCGAAACTAGTTGGTTGTTAATAAAAATGTGAGTGGATCAAAAAACAAATCTTTTTATTTCTCAAAATAATATAAACCCTATAAGTACCCGATCTTCCATATTCGCAGCTCAAGAACTACATCTACAATGAGATATGGATAAAATCATTTTACACCCGTAAGTATATGTTTTCTTCCTCCAATTAACAGTGAATCTTGTCTGACATAAGTGGGTTGTATATAGCTACTAACTATTCGCGCATTGACATAATGAAATCCCTTATGATGTCACTTGATGTAAATAAGCCAATCGAGACAATTGTGGAAAGTTCAGACTATTACTGCGCTTTCGAAAAAACCAATCCAGATTATGAATATAATTTTAGTAGTGAATTTGATTTATTGATTTTTCAAGAAATAATCCTAACCTGTTCCTCTCTGGTGATTACTTGTTACAAAGAAGTATTTTTTTTGGAGTGGAAATAAATAAAAAAACTTGATTTTTCAGGAGAACGTTTTTAAAGTTTGAAAATATAATACAATTTTTTCAAAGTAAATTATTGAACTTTTCACTGTGCAACATATCTTTTTAGGTAAAACCTGAATATTTTTTCTTCATTTGAAAAATATTTAGTATGTTTGAAAAAAATAATTAAACAATACCTTTTCTTCAAAATGCAAAAACATCACTTTCTGCCCTGTAGCGAGTAAATATTAAGTTAAAAATATGCCTCTTTTGCTGGGATATAGTACATTTTCTGGGCATTCCGAAAACATGCATAACTGAAAAATTACGATTTTTGGTTTATGATGTTCTTGAAAGGAGTGAGCGAAATGTAAATTTTTACGGACACTATTACTATTACTTTTGAACAGATTTTATTGATTAATCTTTGTCATATTTCCTACTGGTCTATGGGTCGGAACCAGGACTCTGTTGTGTACTGCCAGTTTACCTTTCGCTGATAGGTTTTTATTTGCTATAACTGATTTCAGTGCACCATTCACTCTGTTCCCAGCATTTACATACTCTTTTTTCTATATCTTTATCAATCCTTCCTTTCCTTGAAAACATACTACCCAAATATAAAAAATCATCTCAACCTGTTACATAATTTCCTCATTTACTTATATTGTTCCTTTAAAAAACCATAATTTTGGATTTACTAACATTCATCAGTAAATCACTTTCCTTACACACTTGTCACCAGCTACAGCAACCCAATAATACTTATAGCATTATTAAAAATGAAACCTTTTCAATTATTGATCAGATTTAGTATGAAATTGACAAAAAACAAGTAATCGTGATTAGTATTATTTGAATTGTAAAATAGAAGGCGGGAAACCAACTGCGCAGTCGCACTATCTACAGCCAGCGCCATTATCTTCAGTAGGGAACACGAGTAATAATTTCATACCAAATGCGCATGGAACTGGCAACGTGGCAACAAACCTTCATAGAGATGTACCAGCCGCCGCCGCTTACATCGATTTTAATGTAAAATTATGTAATCGATGTCCAAATTAAAAATGAATAAGAGTGCTTATTTATCCTTGGATTCCAGTTTTTCTTCTTCTAACCCTTATCCGCACCCAATGGTGCATAGGGCACTGCATCATATAAACGAAGTGATACCTTGATCATTAACACATGAAGTAAAGGTGATCAGCCTTCCGCTTTAGGTACCAGTCTAGGGTAATAATGAATAAATATTATAATGAAAAAAATCACAAACATTTATTTGACCCCCCTTGAGAATCGAACCCGGGACCTTCAGTAAGATTGCCAAGCGTGCTGACCATTTCACTACGGAGGCGGACATGATTCTGATTCCAGTAATAGATAGGTATTAATAATTAAGTTACGGATATTCTCGTATGTGCTACTTATTAAGCATGCTCTCTAGCTGCAAACATTTACTTGAAATAAGCATGCTCGTTTACATACATCGATACTAGCATGCTCATAAGCAAACCTCTTCAAACGCGCTCTGAGCACGCCCATCCCACCAGCAGGTCCACATGCCCGAAAACCCAAAAACAATTTTTGAGCATGCTTAGTCAATGCATTACAAGCATTGACTATGAAAAAATATATATATAAATCAAACTCAATCTCGGACAGCTTAAGTAAGAAAATGCACATTTTTCAGTTTCCGTTGTGTAAAACGGCTTTTACATTTCGACAAACTTATTTGAAAATATGTTTCGTCGGAATTGCAAGTAGGCTTTTTTTACATGGTCAAAATTAGTTTCAAAATGTAAAACAATAAATAATGTATCTCATTACGCCACGCCATACTCAATATTCCATGATGAAATATAATATTCACCAGTAAAACGATATTTATTAACGAATATTGAACAGAAATCAAAATTAAAACAAGTAAAAATATTTAATCCTAAAATTATCTAATAAAGATTAAGTCTGCAATATAATAATTAAGGTTAAAATGTCATTTTCTTTCTCTGAATACAGCGATATGAGTCAAACAGCTTGTATGAAAAATGACAATTAACATCTAACTGTCGAAAGACAAGACGAGGTTGGATACAAAATTAATATCGATAGAATATTGTGTTGTTCCCATTCCTAAAATATTCAACGCATGCGCACCGCGATACACATAGTATAGATTTGGGCTGCTGTGCCGTTATTGATCTGTGCAAGCTTGTGACGCCATCTTATATCCTGTTTGGGAGGCGTGCAAGTTTGAGACGGCTTTTCTGTTCTACCACTGTGGTATTTAATCTGTGCCACCGTGTTTCGGCGTCTGGATCACAGACTAACTAATTTATATAGTCTGAATGCTTTCAAGATTGTACAAAGAAGTACAGAGTTGTCATTGATGTACTCGACCAGAATAATCGATCGTCTTAGAGAAAGTGCAATCATTCAAGGTAAGACTTATTTTGAATGATTGCAATTGCAGAATGGAATTGAGATATTGTACGTTCTCGGATTGCGGAAAGTTGCTGTTCATTCGGCTGAAGCTCAGTTAAAAATACTGCTTGGATCGTGCCGGTCTGCAATACCCGGTCGGCCGTTTCTAAAGGCCGCCATTATGGAGCACATGGTTACCGAGGTGTCGGAGGTGGCCGCCAACGTCGCCAGAGACGACAAGACTACCAGGATCACCCCCGCCATCTGCAATCGGTCATATACAATGACGAGGTGCTCCACGAGCCGCTCTCCGGCGTGACCAACGCTGGGAGAGGCTTCCTGCCCGACATCTTGTCCATGCTCCAGCTCACGAAGCCAAGAATGTACTCGATAGTAATCATCCAAAATAAAAGTGCAATGGAGACATCATGAGTGATCGGATAACGGAAAGTCACTATTCACTCTTCAGAGACACGATTATCAAGGAATTTTGCTGTCTTCTTCCATGTCTGCAGTAACAAATGACACCTCCTTCGCCACTCCCAAGATATTCACGGCGTGGGCGTCCTCTGGCGTTTGTTCTCCCGAACATTGATCGAGCAATTGATTTTGCTGTGTGTGATTGTAAATATTTGTTACTTAAGCTGTCGTTCTTTCTGCGAAGGACTGTTCCCAAATATTTAGTCTTTTGGCTTGGCACTGTACAGGTGCCGGCCAAAGCTGCTCCATAAGTTAAAATAAATTCCACCAGTGACAATAAGAAGATCAGCATCACCCCCCCGTCATCTGCAGTTGAATATACACAATAAAGTTAGCTCAACAAGCTGCTCTCCGGCGCTACCATCGCTCGGGGAGGCGTCCTGCCCAACATCTTGGCCATGCGCAGCCCGAGAAGAAGGCGCAATAATACGGCGGCTCCACTTTCCCCCCTTCAGACTCAGCGGATTGACGTCGTTTTTCTTTAATACATATTTTTTTATCATCGTCATTTCCATATCATAATCCATTCTGTATAAGCAAGCGCCCTTGAGGTATTATTTTATGAAAATGGAGCTTTATAAATCATCAAAATTATTATTAAAGGAATTTATATGCCACACTCAGGGAACAGCCTTCGTAGTATGTCCATAAGTCGTAATGAAATGTCAGTTAAACACGTATAACACCCTGAAGCCCCCCATATATGTGCGGAGAGCTTTCACGCCAGTGAAAGCACTCTGCGTTCACCCCTTACTCACATTCCTTTATGAGCACTATCAAACTAATAACAATACAGCAGGAATAAACTAATTATAATTGAATACTTGTTTCTTTTACTCAACCCCTTTCTGGCCCCCACTCTACCTACCGCCTCGCTGTACCGACATGCAGACCAATCGGAAAGCCCTAGTCAGTGCCCAGATGTTCTGATCGTGTGGGTCCGTCTTGAACCGCTACTGTTTATGACGGTACATAAAAGCTGTGGCAGGTCTGCAGGTACAGTCAAAGTTACAGTTTAACCTCTCGAGAAGTAAGATATTAATGAAGAAGTACCCTGCAAAGTGAGATTTTTTATATGATTTATTAATTATTCTAAAGCTGAATTATGGTAGATTGACCGGAGCAATTTGTCGTAACATCGCTCGAGGCGAGCATCCGAAACTGGGATGGAGTGCTCGGCTCGCTGTACTGACTATACGAATGCTCGCGTCATAACGTGTTACGTTATGACAAAATGGCTCCGGTCAGTCCCTACCATTAGATTAAATATCAAAATTTTAAACATAATATCGCTCACTCCTTTCAAGAACGTCATAAATCAAAAATCGTCAATTTTCAGTTGTGGATGTTTTCAGAATGCCCAGAAAATGTACTATATCCCAGCAAAAGAGGCATATTTTTAACTTAATATTTACCCGCTACACGGCAGAAAATGTTGTTTTTTCATTTTGAAGAAAATGTATTGTTTAATTATTTTTATAAATAAATTAAATATTTTTCACATGGAGAAAAAACCTTCAGGTTTTACCTAAAAAGATCTGTTGCACAGTAAAAAGTTCAATAAGTGGCTTGATATTTATTTTTAATACATTGTGTTATATTTTTAAACTTTAAAATCGTTCTCCTGAAAATTCAAGTATTTTGATTTATGACATTCTTGAAAGGAGTGAGCGATATGTCATGCATATACAGTGGAGCCTCAGTATATGTCTCCTTTGGAATAAATCCAACTTGGTATACGTCATGTTTGGACACGAAATATTTTGCTTTGTATACAACCTTCATTTGGAATGCGACTTATTAGTTAATAGCATTGTCTAGGAAGATCAGACAATGTCACATTTTCGAAACATCCTGAGGAGAAGGCAAAAGCAAAGTTCTTTAGACAGATTTATAGTAAAAGTCAAACTTGAGGAGCCTCAACCAGTCAGTCCTTATGTTTTACTGGAAGCAGACTCTCCTTCCAAATAATAGCATCATAGCACTTGATTCTTCTCACTAAGGTAAAGTGAGGTTAAATGTTCATTTATTTCACATTGTTTCACACCAAGTTCTATTTTATTTATGTAGTTCTGACATGAAAAGATAAAGACTTTATTTAGTTATATGTAGGCTTACTATATGTCCCGGTTTGACATGGGTCCCGGTGTCCCGGCCGGTTTAGATTTTGTCCCGGTGCGCGCGAGCACTGTTGCGCCGAAATTTTTACTTGGATCGGACTACATCATGTACTAAAATGGGAAGAAATAGAGAGATCTGCAGAAGCTATAAACGAAATACACCAATCAGATGAACGACCGCAAATTAATACTGATAGTCTTCTTGATGAGCTGTCCTTCATAAAAACTTTTTTTGCATAAAAAATTGAAGAATGGAGTTTAACGACGACCCAAACTGAATACGTTACACTCCTAATTTTATATAAATAAAGGTTAATAAAAAACAATCAGCGGGTATGTATGAGGAGATGCATGAACGTGGAAGAGGCGAAGAATGTTTGCAAGGACAGAGTGGTGTGGCGCTCTATTCTCTCTGCCTACCCCTGCGGAGAAGCGGCGTAATGGTTGGTTAGTTAGTTTTAATAAAAAATACATAAAAATTTAATATTCTTTCGGCATGGAACGCATTTTACATTGATTTCTCTAGGAAAAAATGTTTTGCTTAACGAGTAAGATGCTGGAACGAGTTATGCTTGTTATAAGAGGTTGTACTGTATTTGTTTTTTTGCCTACCTGTCCCGGTTCGGAGTTTCATAATTATGGTAAGCCTAGTTATATGTATTATGACTTTTTGTTTAAATTTATCATTATCTTAATCCAAATGTGTCTATTTTAGTACTAAGCAGCGTTTGAATTATTTTAAACAACCACGTCAATATATAATATGCCAAAAACAATAAGATCTTTTTCGTGGGAAGGGATCAATCATTTTTCCTTTATTTCTTATGGGAAAAATATGTTTGGTATACATCCTGTTTGGTATAAGTCTCACGATCTGGAATGGATTAAGGACGTATACCGAGGTTCCACTATAGTAAATAAATATTGTCAATTTGAAATTTATATTCGCCCCAAATGTGGGGCCATATGCTACCTGACTTGGTATTTTATGGCTCCACGGTTGGGGCAGTACGCACGGAGAGGTTAAGTTGGATGACAGCCAGCTGGAAAATGGCGGGTGGTTGGTTAGCGATGTCCTGGGCGGAGATCTGCTCATGAAAAGTTATATTAATTAACCTATTAAACTTAGAACCTAAATAAACTTAGGGCGGTTGTCCACTACCCGGAATTTGACCGTTCGGCAGTCCGGTTTTGAAAAATGAAAGCGACTAAGACAGTTTAACGTGATCGAATTTACGCGCAACGTGTTCACGCACCGATCCGAAAAAATGTGGACAAAAGCGCATGCCAATCCAAGCCAATCGTTGTTTTAAAATGCTAACTGACATGCCAGACGGTAACATTCCATATAATTCCGTGTAGTGGACAAACGCCCTTAGACTTAAATAAAAGTTACAATAAATCACCGTCTAGACTTAAAAACTAATGAATATATATATAATTATTAAGTAATGAATCACCAATTACCACATTGGAAATTGAAATCGCCTTCAAGTGTAGTGGTTGACACGTTTGTCAACCAGGCTCGAGGTTTAGGTTCGATTCCTAGCAAGGTTGATGTTAAATGTAAAATGAAATTTTGTATTGCTGTTTCACAGTTCCCGAAATGGAACTTAAAGTGTAAGCCTATCTCTGTTACATTCATGTGTTATAATTTATTGGTGGAACATTAGGATTGGAGTACTGATGTAGTGCCTTATGGACATGTGGGCGGACAAGAAAATGATGGTATAGAAATTTATTACATCTAAAACATTTTTTAAAGATTCTCTTTTATAAAAAAAAAATCATCATTTTCGTTAACAAAATTCACCTCCCTTTACTTCCCATGGGTAAAAAGAAAAACCTTTTAATATATTAGTTTTTTTACAGATTTTATGCAATTGGGATTCCGAAACTGTAAAATGCCAGCAAAAAAACCCTCATATTCTGATTATTTAGATAGGTAGCGTTTTCACATGAATTCAGAGTAGGTAACAATCATTGAGAGGTATATTGTGGCTGGTTTATTTATTTATTTACGGCATTACTGCCTTTTACAAAAAATAACACAGTAATTAGAAATTAAGATAGATTACTTAGAAAATCATAATAAATTATATAAAATAAAAATAACAATAATGAAAATTGAAAAGATAAGTATAAGTAATAAAACAAATGCAAAACTTGGTGAAAAAAACAATATTTTTTTTTAAAAATTGGCACAAAATAGGGAAGGTAATAATCGAAATAAAATTCTTACCAAGAGAATAAAGATGAACTAAAAATATCAACCAATGGCCCGTAATTATTGCCATATCTTAGAATTCTCGGAACAGGAGAGAACATATGGTAGTTAGTTTTCGAATGGCTACACTGAAAAATATTATGTTGTCGTGTGTGCCGGGCCGGTATTTTAAATTTGATGAGTGATAGCAACTCGGGACTATCAATCATATTATTGAGTATTTTAAATAGAAATACCAAATCGAATAAAACTCCCCTGTCACACAATTTCATGAATTTCAATTCATTTAACAAAAAATTATAGTTTGGATCGCAACTAGGAATATTTAATTTAGAATTATTTATATGTACACACAAATGAATGGGAGATCATCCCGATCATTTACAAACTCCGGCAGCACTAACAATAATTTTTAATTTTTTTCAAATAAGTTATTTCATGTTAATATTTTATCATTTGTTTATTTACATAATAATTTGGCAGTAATAGGTTCAAATGTATAGGATACCCTGATATCGTAATTTTTAGATTGGATGTATGGTGACATGGTTTGGTAAAAAGTCATAATTAAAACAATTGTTTTAGGATTCACTATTCATTTATTCCATAAATATTGTCAATTTCGTAATCATTAAATTACTCACAATCTGTTGGTAGAGTTACAGAAAAAAATTGGTTCAAAATTTTTTATGATTCAGAATGAAATGTTACATAAAAGATACAATTTATGACACTTGTTTTATATTTCTATTGCTGAACACTTTGACTACGAATCACATTAATTTACGCCTAATATTACTACTGTCACTTGAGTCTCTTGGTAATGAGCTGCTGGCATTCCTTGTTACATATTTGGTTCTGCTAAGATTATTCTAAGGATTATGCAAGTGCCTAATTGAGAGTCGGATATCTACCGCTGTAAGGTATTCTCGGTGCAGCATCGAGAGTTGATGAGCTGAGATGAAATTACGGATAGAACTCGAGAGTCCGTCTACTAAATAACAAATAAATAATAATACATCTGCATGGTTAACATTATCACCTTTGTTTTATCAAAGGATTGTATCAGATACAATAATTATTTTAAACAGTTCAATAAATTAATAACAAAGGGCCAAAACTTATGTCGCCATCGAAAATGAACCTGATGTAATAAATACTTAAAAAATAAATGATTTAAACACTGTACAATAATTGAAGAACATAGATCTATAAATCTATTGACAAATATGAATTAAACATCATATTTGAAAGATACAACTATGTTGGCTATAAGTTTCATGCGCTTGTACAAGTTTAGTTCTCATTTAAAGTGACGCCTAGTGACAGAATTATGCTTTAAGGGTCTTCATGAGAGCATCCGTGGAGAAGGATTTGGGTCTCTCAATAGGGAAGCCAAGTGCACGAGACCAAACCAGCTGTGCCAGCACACCGAGAGCGCGGGACACGCCAAACAGGACCGTGTAGTAATTCATCTCCT
Organism: Brachycentrus maculatus; assembly: GCF_059751285.1. NCBI lineage: Eukaryota > Metazoa > Arthropoda > Insecta > Trichoptera > Brachycentridae > Brachycentrus > Brachycentrus maculatus. Next base: position 946,364 of record NW_028280972.1, read on the forward strand.
TCAGCCCATAATACTGCAACATTACATACTTGGTTACGCATACAGTACATTCAACTAAAAATACAATAATGTTGGTTTTGGAAAAAAAAATAATTAAGTGAAACTTGGAAACACAAAATATTGGGCGATTCAATAGTCGATAATTGGACGAGAATTGAATGTGAAATTTCGAGGACGTTTATTAGGCACATTTTGTTACATGAGAGAGAAGAAGGATATAACGTAGCGAGAAGTAGAAAGAGAGCTATCCGTCACCATGGATGTGGAGCAAAAGAAAGCACCGTACACACAGCGATACAAGTGATAGAAAAAGACATTGTAGAATAAGTTGTAGATGTACACGTCAGACGTGCATTGTCAGTAATATTTATCATATATAATAAAAATTGAAATCATGTACTGATTTTTGAGTCTACTAATTTGTATTTTATTATTAAAAACACATACAACTAAAATAAGTGTTAATTATTTGTGACAAATTTGGCGTTTAATTTCTAGAATTCCATTTTAATTTTGATATTAATTATTAAAATCAAACACTGATTTTTAGAGTCTACTAAATTTATTATTATTAAATTATTATTATTATATTATTATTAAAAACACATAAACATAAATTTTGTGACAATTGTTTTGCCTTGTTATAGCAAATAAATCATATTTATCATTGTGTTATCAAATATTGAATGAACATAATATTTTTAATGCAAATTTTGTATTTCTTCAGAGATACTCTCTCTCTCCATAAGTGTTCTGTAATCTCACACCTTGGATACAAGTGTTATTTGGAAAAACTCGTGAAAGGGTTAGTAATGCAAAGAGTCAAGAAATCCAAGATTGTGATACAAATACAAATGTAAGAACAGTTACCTGAAGTAAAACTCCGGAGTGGGCATCTACATTGGGCCATGGGTTCTTGACCTTGCCCAGCTCGGTCAGAATTGGAGGAACTACCTTGTACACATTAGATACGAGACGGAACAGCTTGTCATCAGGCAAATGTTTCAGGGCAAACTCACGCTGGCAGGTGTATCTGAATTTAATAAAAAACAAATTGATATTATAATTTTACACATTTCAAATTATGTTAATGGTTTACCCTGAGGTTATTATGTTGTAACCGATAGGGTTACGGGCGATGCTACAAAACTAAAATCTACTGCTGGCCTCCACCAAAGTCTGTCCGAGCTTGCCACCGTTGTAAGGGGTGGCGTTCTATACGGCCCCGTTGCACCCAGCCAAGCTAATTACGGATGGATGTGACGGAAGAAGGCGAGCCGGGAAGAACAGGTCACTAGACCGACAAGTCAACCTCAATAGGTCTAAAATGAGCTTTCCGAAACAGGTCTGTGAATCGGTGCAGAGAGGCAAAGCGGTCCAGGCTGGCGGCGCGGCGAGGTCTTGAAGAGCGGGAGCGGAGAAATGAAACGCAAGTTTCGGCAGTAGAAACAGAACAGAACTAATTTATTTAACCAAAGTGGGCCCTATATATACCTGACCGCTGTCTGCGCGTCTCTTGACAGTGGGGACGTCCGACCAATCAGCGGTCTAGGGAAAGAGACAGCCATATCGCTGTCCCTTTCTAAAGTGCACCTTAGGGGTACGGTTTTATACCGTACCGCGTGCATACACCTATTTGACAACAATAATAATTGCTAATACATTGATATTATTCCCTATACAATATTCTACATACATATACAAGAGATTCTTATCATTATTGGTTACATCGTTAACGCGATACATGAAGTTCAGAATAATTTACATATAAAGGGTACAAATCATCTGCCAGAGCCACACTAAGTTATCCTAAATACTCAAAAGCCCTTTTCAGGGCCGTGGCCTAATGGGCAGCCATCTCGCCCGCCGGGCGCCTAGAATTCCTTTTCTGGGCCTATACACGGGAAGTGCGATATGTCCTTAACATGTACTTTTGCATGTTTCAATTGTAATAAAGGAGATAAAATTTTATGGTTATAGCAAACTAATGGTAGAGTAGAATTTGACTTGAGTTTGCCGTTCGGGTAATTTTTCTGCGCATGTCGTTTTGGCAATGTTCGGGATTTCGCCGATTCGGTACAGTGTGTTTAAAATACATGTTACGTTTTATAAAAAATTAAAACTTTATATTCTACCTTTCTTAAACTTCTTTCAGAAATACCACTTGCTAACGCAACTCGTTTCTGTAATTTATTTAAATTTACAGTTATTCTGTTTTTTGATTCATCTTTCATAAATTTAAACACATTTAAAATTACTTACTTTGTTTAACTGTGCAGTGTTTTACCAGATCCTATCTTAGATAAATGCGACATATTTATATTACAACACACACTTTTACACAACTTTACACTTTTCACTTATCACCTAAACACCCTGTTAATTTGTTAATGCACAAGCGAGCAATGGCCCTTCACAATATCTTAATTTAGCGCGAAAATGACCTAAAAGTAATTTATCATAAAGCGGAACAATACGAATTGTAAGGCGATGCTAGAGCGAGACGAACGACATTTCGTACGTAAGTCGTACAGCGCACTGTCAAAGTTCAACGAAATTGGGCCTACTGCGCCCAATTTCGGTGAATACAAGGTCAACGGAAAACTCAACTCTATCTTACTCTAATACCATATTATTCTGGAGATTCACTAATGTGGAAGGGGCGAATAATGTTTGCAAAGACAGGGTGGCCTGAGGTTCTATTCTCTCTGCCTACCCCTGTGGAGAAACGACATGATGGTTAGTTAGTTAGTTAAATATTAACCTGGGGTCAGTTTTCCTTAAAACGGCATGTCCGTATCCAGGCACCACTTGTCCCGATTTGAGGGTCTTCCAGATGAATTCCTTGAGTTGATCTTCAGTGGCGTCTTCACCAATCTGTTTACGCAACTTCTGGAGCCAAACCAGTACCTAGAACATGTAAAATTTTATTTTATTTGTGTACAGCATATACTTCTGATAATATAAACTAGTGATAAGGCAAATTGATGACATGGAATCTTAAGACCAAACTGCAGCTGACACAGTTTTATGCTCAATGGAATTTTACATCAAACTTTTCTGCTGCATGAAAAAATTGTGGCATTTGGTTCAAACTTAAGTTTTCAGAACTGGTTATTTAGATTGTAATGAATTTTTGTTGAAATGCTGAAAACAGTGATTATGTTTCACAGTGTGTATTAACCAAAATATATAATTCAGAATGATTGTGAGCCACTTGATTCACCTCTTGATTGGCTAATCCATGAAGGGGACCAGCCAGTCCGTTCATTCCAGCTGCAAAGGAGAGGTAAGGATCACTCAACGCCGATCCCACCAAGTGGACAGTGTGGGCTGACACATTGCCTCCTTCATGGTCACTGGAAACAACATTCGCAATAACAAATAACAATTCGTAGTCGCTAGGCGTAATCAAATCAATTATCGATCATCAATTACCTCTAGAAAATAGTGCAAATGGACAAATACATATATATATATATATATATATATATATATATATATATATATATATATATATATATATATATATATAAATATATATATTTAAATTAAAATGCCAGAATCACACGCAAACTAGTGAAGGCAATAAGAAAAATTTGTAGATGAAGCGAGTTTCTGATCTACGTTTACAGGCAATATATTTACATATGACGGGCATTGTTGACCTTACAATAAAATAATAAATGCTTGAATACATTAAAAAAACAAGCTAGTCGCACCAAATACGCAAATTACACGGGATTTTAAATAACACATTTTTCTGATATCTTGAAAACGCAAATATGAGAGGATTATAAAATTTAGGAATACAAACAAACCTTGATTTTGTTTATTTATTCAGTCAAATTATCAACATTTTTGATCTCAGCTCATGTTGAACAACGAGCATGATTGTAATTTGAAATATGTATATTTATATACAAAATGTGATATTTAACTTCAAAGTGAACATGTCAGCATGGTTCAACATAGAGCTTAACAAGCTTTAGAGATTTAGAAGTACAAACAAACTTAAATAATAATAATAATATATGTTTCACAGCCTTGTATCACAAAAAAAGTATTAGAGTAGGAACTTGACTTATTTCACTATCAGCATCACAGATGTAATGTAAAGAATAATGGAGGCTTTTCCCTTTTATTAAAATTTGCTTACTAAATGCTGCATAATTTGAATATTTGGTGCTCCATTATTAACATTAATAGTACGTTAATAGCAATATAAAATTATAAGATCACAATATCACTATATGTAGATACGTTGACTTTGATGCGAAGGGGATTTATCTGAAATGTAAGTATTATATTTGAGAAAATGGTAATTTTATATTCTTACAGTTTAGCTTTAGGCAGAGATTGGAATGAAATGATTTATTGTTGATTTGCTATTTTTACTTATCAATCTGAGTAAAGAAATCTGATAATACCTGTGGATGGTCAGATACAGTCTCATCAGCTCAGTGAATTCCGGATTATCATAACCCAGCATCTGTGTGAAGTTAGCAGACCAATCCTTGTTGGTGTCAATGGCACCGATTCCCTTCCCGTCCCTATATGTGTTGCGGTAGATTGTGGCCGCTACTACGGGCAGCTTGGCAATAAGGTCCATTGTGTCCTCATACACATACTACATGCAAACAAAATCACTCTACTAAGTTTCAAACTTACACCATAACTTAGCAAAAATTATCGACAAAAGGCTAAAATTATGGGGCTTAATTTCGAACCAAGCTATTTTCCTTTTTCTTGTGAATGCAGTTACTTATGTTTACAATTTGATGGAAATAGTAAATATATAATGGGATTGGCATTCACTTTTGGTATTACAATAAATTTTCTTTTAACCATCGTATTAATGTGACTTCAAAGATGTAGATCTGCTCCATTTAAATGACATTTATAAGTTATTTTATACTTTAGTTTTTTATACATCAAAACAATCAGATAAATATTTTATCCATCATTTAAAACAATATTATGTAGTATATTTTAGACCAAAGTTTTTCATCATTTTAGGACTATATTTAGAATCTTGTACTCTGAGACAATTTTTGCTCATTTTTGACCATATATAGCTTGCTTCGGATTGAATGAAATAATAGGTCATAATTATCACCCAAATTTATAAACCTATTTTTATTGCACTAAGCACCAAGGTCATAATATTATATTTCATGCTATGGCCCTTTTCTAACAATATTTATTTATGAGTCAACATTGCTTAGTAGTCTCATTAGTTACTTTAAGATTTTATAATAATGTTTCAAAAAACCACTTTATATTCACAGATAACATTAATATTAACATATCTAATATATCTATTGGTAAAGGTTTTATTTAAAAAATGGCATCACAACGCAGTATTTTTGTAGATATTTATGTCACTATAAACTCTTTACTTACTAGTACTAGTATTTTAGTTTCAACATTTGAAACCTTTTTTACTGTCCAGTAAATAAATAGTACTTTAGTACTAAGCACAATATAGTGTACAGTAAAGATCCGATGGTAACTAACCTCCCAGTAAGTGCTCTTGTGGACTCCCTCAGAATAAGCTTTGGCAAACTTGCTCTCACTGTTGAGGGCGGTGATAGCACTGGAGAACTGAGACATGGGGTGCACCTTAGCTGGCATATTGTTCAGCATGCTGACAACGTGGGCTGGGAGTTCGGCCCTACAAAATATAATATAATATAATTCGACTCTTTGGTTTTCAGAAATAAAAAAAAATTGTGACTACTTTTTAAATAAGTATTATTTTTAAAAAGGCAGTCATCATCTTTTTATGTAAACATGGGGCATAAAAAATCAAAGAAAATTGTATTATTAATAAACAGAAAGTTACATTTACAATAGTCAGATGAGGGATTTGAATGGCTCTTATGGATCTTTAATTTTAATCGGGATGCTTTTAATGCACAATATGAATTGTGAAATACTGAGAATAGATAACATTTATGACAATATATCCTCATAAAATAACTCGTTTCATAATTTGTGTTTGTTTTGCAAACATTAATAATTTAATAAGACTGGCATACAGGTAGCTACTTTTTTATTGATTTTTCAACATTTCACTGGGCCCCCAATTTGATATTTTTTGTATAAATTGGCAACACATAATTTACAATAAGGAGAATGCGAATTCATGGTTCGTCAGCCGTCAGATGGGTGAAAACTGACAGCAACCTTACATTTAAAATTGATCTATGTAAGAGTAAATTATTTGAGATATGGTTCATTGGGTAGTAGCTGCTTGCTTGCATGCGATGTTATATGAGTTCAAAATTAACCAAGCGTTTGTGAACATCAATTTGGATAAATTTGATAGGTCACAGGTTAGAAGGTTACAGGTTTTAACAGAAAATACGCAAATGATCTTTACGAATGAGTTGATAATTCTAAGAAAACATTAAAAATGTCAGTTTGTGGTTTAGAAATAATAGTGAAATGCGATAGAATAGTTGAATTAAAGGATTTTGCCTATTGAGGATTAGAAGGACTAATGCTGTATAAATATTTTTAATTCAATGAAACAAATGTTTAAAAAAGCTGAATACAGTTGCCAATCTTTTTCTTTTTATATTCTGGGAGCTTTTTGAATCGCCTATGTATTAAAGACTACCAATGTCGTCTGGTCTAAACTAACCTAACCTAACATAATTAGGGAATTCTGAGATTTTGACACTTTGACATACATATTTAAAAAAAAGAAGTTTGGTCTATTGTTTAACATGGTTGTGTTAAGCTACGTATTTACTACAAGTGGTGCCCCACAGTTGCAATTAGTGAATGCATTGAAACGGTCTGAGAATGCAACGGTTTTAGTGACCAGTTTCAATCGGCTCTTACAGCAAACATCACTGAAGACTGCCAATTAATGCAATTTTTGGAAGCACAATGTTGTCGATAGACATTTCAGATCCACAGAGCGCTGCATGTTCAAAATGAAGAGGATACCGAGTTTTATATCTGAGACCACGTCATCTGTGAGCCGATATGGTAATTATTACCTGTTTGCCCATTCCTTAGAGATGGCTTTGACTTGTCCATCGGTGGGTACATCACCAGTAATGAGGAGCCAGAACAAACCCTCAGGGAGGGGCTCTGATCCTCCGGCAGCTTTGGGCAGGACTTTCTGGCATTCAGGAATGGAAAGGCCTCTGAACCTAATACCCTCGTCAGGATCCAATACTGAAGTGTCGCAAATCAAGCCCTTGATACCGCGCATACCGCCATACATCTGTAATAAATGATGATGTTATATGATAATTGGTGGTATTTACCAAGTTAACAAAACATTTTAAAAATCATTTAGGGGATACAACGAAACACAATTCAATCAACGGCCAACCGCCGTAAAGGGTAACATGTCTTTCAATGCCCAATTATTTAAAAGAATGTAGATGGGAAAAAATATTTTTATAATTTATTTTTAACTCTTGACCTTTTAAGAATTTTTTTTTTTTAAAACCATGTAATTATTTTGAAGAGATACTTATTTTTTCAATGCAAAAAGTTTGAAAAAAATCAAATACGTAAAATGTTACCTGGTATTAGAGAAAATTTAGTTGCGACTTAACGTTAAAGTTGGTAACGAATACTGGACCTTAAGAAAGTCAGACAGGAAGAATTTCATAAAACAAGTTATGTTTAATAATGTCCAATGGATGCTGACAAGTTATCCCCAAAAATAGCAATCTCTTGTACATTGTCCTTATAGATGCCATTATATTAGATAAAGACATTCAAATAAAATACAATAAATGAATTGAATAATGAATTACACACCATATGCATAGAATACAATGTAGAGATGTGACGAATGGGCAACTGCTATTTTTTCAGTTACCCGATTGGGATGGTATTTGCTTAAGTTTAAGTTTCTCGGTTTATATTTTTTCCAGCTTGAGTTTTTATGTCAAATATATTAGGAGCCAAAAATACAAAATACAGAAGCAAATGCTTACACACTAATGGGCATGATTAGCTTTAAATTATTGAATCCAAAAAGTAAATAAATTAACGAATTATTTGAAGAAAAGTCATTAAATTTGCTTTTTTAAAATAGATCGCCCATATCTATAAAATATAGTACACATAGTGAAACATTGTCTTCAAAAATAAAATGCTTTCGAAGCATTTGGCAATGCAAAAATAAAATAGTAAAATTGGTAGTAAATATCGGAAAACATTAAACTCACCATATCAACATTAACCTCTCCAACTTTTGTGGCTCCATGTGACTTCCTGAATGCCTTCACTCGTTCTTGTTCAGCTGGAATCTTCTCTAACATGACAGCCTTTAAGTCAGTTGATTCCGCACTCAGGTTCCTGACCAATGCAGAGAACGCAGGCAAAGCCTTCTGCGAATATTAAAAAAAAAAACATTCATTGACCAGTAAAAATGAGTTTTATGTGAATATAGTACAATGGTTTATATTTAATATATCTTGGTAGATTCAACAAAATGTCAAAAAATATTGCTAAAAAAATGAAAATGCAGTTTTTTTTATGATGCAAGGAATTTATTGCAATCAAACCGTCACCTGTCTGCACCCAGATATTGCATTGGGTCTACACGGTGTATACTCGACTGTCAATTATAGGAAAGCGAGGTCGTAAGTCCCGCGCTATTGATTCTTAAGTGTAAAAGTAAAGTATATTTGAGGATGCAATTGATGTAATAGCTTAGGGTGAAGGCTATTACAGCTATATGAGAAAGAAAATGGAGAAGACATGTCATAAAAAAGAAAATGTCAATGCCTAGTGCACTGAGGGTTGCATAAATGTAATAATAATAATAATAAATTTTGTTAATTATATACAGCTATTTTTGTAAAATACTATCTCTGGGACGCTTCACTGTGGTTTAATTCGGGAAAAGAAGATAGTGGAAATGATTTAGAAAACAAATCTCACTCTCACTCTTTCTAACTACTGGTTGTAGAGCATTCTATCACATCGGGCCCGCAACAGCAAAGGCATGCTTGCCAAATTTAGTGCACTAGCCATGAGCTGGTAAGATCACTTCACGCATAGCAGTTGTAGCGGATCAAAGTGCGACCGATGTCTATCAACCAATTTGTCTGGAATGCACAGCTCTGGAGCCATATTATGTATTGGTGACATAAGTGGACAGAGTTAATACTCAACTCAACCCATGTACAAATACAGTTGCATATTCAGGACACAGTACTGTACATGAGTCCCTTGAAAATAAAAAATACTTTTTCCACTCGTCAATAAAATCAAAACACGATTTACAATTTCTGTTTTTTTTTCGGTAAATAAATAAATTCAGCACAATCATACATGGTAAAATGATTTGTGTTAACAATAATAGATTATGAAATTTGACAAGGTAAATGCCAATTAAATAAAAAGTACTATTTACGAGTATTCATCAGCGATCTAATTTCGTTTTTCATAGTAACCGACATTGTAGAGAAAATATAATTTATCAATTATCTTCTGTAAATTAATGAAGAGAAGATGCTGTTTTTTGTATATTATATGCAACGTAAGTACGTTATTAAGGTAAAATATATAATTTTAAAACTCTAATAAATAAATATTTTTTCTCCAATTGAAGTAACATTACTATTTACGACTCTAAAATCATTTATCCATCGAATATCAAAATTGATAATCCTTGATGCATTTCTTGGTGATATTATTTTATTGGCATCAAAGCCCTAAAGATATATTTCTTTTTATATTTATGGCGGTGATTTAAAAATATATCAGTTGTAAATTCGACGAGTATTGAATTGAATGATATAATTTTTTTTATCAACATCGAATTATTAGCGCAGGGAAAAAATTAATTATTATTAGTACAGGGCGATTCATTTAAATATAAAACAATGAATAATATATTATGAGAAAGATAAAAAATGTGATGAAACAAATTGCTCAATAAAAATTATTGGTAATTACCAGATAGCACTTATTATAGTAAGATAATAAGTTCAAAGTACTAGACATTTAGATGATTCTGTGTAGTAAATATTATTATTATTACTACTATTATTACTAATACTATTACTACTACTACTGCTACTAATACTATCACACCACTTGCTTAAGGGGTAGGCAGAGGATGGAAGTTTCATGATATTTCTCAGTGGAAATGCAGTTTATTTTTTTATAATAAAACAGGTACATATTTTTTTTCCACTTTTATTTTATTTGACCTGGTTCTTACTCTGATACTTTGTAAATGTCATCATCAGATTGGTCTGTCGGTAACAACGAAACCCGGTTAATATTTATATATATATTATATATATATATATATATATATATATATATATATATATATATATATATATATATATATATATATATATATATATATATTAATATACATGTGGAGCGAATGGATAACAAGATGACTAAGAAAATATATGTGGCAAATGTGAGAGGGAAAACAGAACGAGGACGACCGAAAAAGACTTGGTACGATCAGATCAATCAGAACCTAAAATCTGGCGGTGTCAAAAGTCTGCGTAATCGGAGGGCATGTATGACTAGATGTATGGATGTGTTTTCCATTTTACTTGCGAGTTTGTACTTATAAATAAATGACTGAAAACGTCGTTGGTTGGTGACCACTGTGTCTGTATATGATTAGAGATCTGGGTGCGTTTTGGTATTGGCACAATGCCCGAAAATGCAACTACAAACAAAAGTTACTGCTAAATACGTGGTTAAGAGTAGGTACAGACTTCTATTGAGTTATGTAACGTAATTACTTATTACATAACACATCGAATTCTAAGTCCAATTGATTTAAAGCACAAATGTCAAAAATCCCCTTCATTTGGGGTTTTATACAAAATTATATCAAAATTACCCCTGATTTTATAAAAAGACCACAAATGACTTAGGAAATTATAATTACATACTTTTATTTCCTTCTTTTTTGCTTTGAATATTTTTCATTATTTATTGTGCTCTAAGAAATAGAAAAAATTGTAATTGTACTTTCAAATTGAAGAATTGAATAAGAAATATATGGTCGGGCTTAAATTCATTGTATTGTTTCCTCAATCAGTTTTTGCATTCGAGGTCATGGTCCCGAACGTTTACTTACCGTTCGGGAAAAAATCGAACGTGTGCTGGTATGTTCGTAAAGACTTCGTACATCCGGTATCCTTGATTTGGAACTTGAATCGGGAAAATTTGGGTTCAACCTCAAACGCCTTTGAGATAGGATTTATTTAAGTTATCCGAATTATTATTCCTACTAAGCACCCATCTTATCTTGAGAAAAATTCATTCTAATTCACTTCACGACGTTAAACACAATAATTTTATTGATATCGTGTTTTGTAAAGGGTGCTCGAATTTAAAAAAAACATATTTATGCTTAATCGTTATGCGCTAGTTCGAGAGGAAAACTTAATAAGACGAAATGCATATTTGTGATTTCGATTTATCGTGCCTTCGGCGCTATTTCTTGAGAATCACAAATATAATATAAACTTACCGCAAACGCGTGAATTAAACTAAAATGGCTACGATTACCGACGCTACTTGACTAAAAGAGGGGTTTATTTAATAATACTTATCATGTATTTATGAAGCAAATGCATGAAACCAATCCTCAGAATCATAAATCAAACATAGGTATCAAGTAAGTCCAATATGTCAATGATAAGAAAATGATTTGGGAAAACATAACAGATTAAAACGATTTGGGATAATGATGGATGACCGGATAGCTAATAATCATGATAGGGCTAGATGACAAAGATACGTATAACGGTCTAAAACATTTTAAAAAATCATCTTACAAATTGAATATTTAACTAACGAAGGTAGTTATGTATCGCTCATTTCGTGCAACGATGACGTAGTTACCTTTTTTAAAACAAGTTAAATGCGTCAAAATGTGGGAAAATACTGTTTACATCGGGAGAAACATGGACAGAATTGATTTTGTGGTGAAATACTGCAAGATGGCGCGTGTGTCGTTGTAGAATCGAGTAAAATGGCGCCATTTCTGTTGCTACACGTCACAATTCGCTCACTCCTTTCAAGAACGTCATAAATCAAAAATCGTCAATTTTCAGTTGTGCATGTTTTCGGAATGCCCAGAAAATGTATCCCAGCAAAAGAGGCATATTTTTAACTTAATATTTACCCGCTACAGGGCAGAAAGCGTTGTTTTTGCATTTTGAAGAAAAGGTATTGCTTAATTATTTTTTTAAATAAACTAAATATTTTTCAAATGGAGTAAAACCTTCAGGTTTTACTTAAAAAGATCCGTTGCACAGTAAAAAGTTCAGTGAGTGGCTTGATATTTATTTTCAATATATTGTATTATATTTTTAAACTTTTAAAACGTTCTCCTGAAAAATCAAGGTTTTTTTATTTATGACGTTTTTCAGAGGAGTGAGGGAATTGTTTGAATGTTAGCAGATATTTTTTTTTGAGAGACTGACTAGGTACATTCGACGCAGTAAATTAATGTGATGAAAACTCGTATTCATTTCCAATTTATTTTACTTCTAAGAATATGCTCCTTTTTGCTTACTATATTGAAGGACGCGTTAACGTTGTTCAAAATAATAGCGTTCAATCTTTATTGTGAGTTGATAATTTCGCAGAATAGATTATTCATTGTGGATGAAGAGCTTAGCGCGGCTACCGTTATCAGCGAAATTGTGGTCGCTTACATTATCGTAAAATCTATGTATATCAATGAAAAATACCAACATAACAACTATTACTAAAAAAATATTAAAAAACAAGTGATATAATCATAGTTTGAAAAAAAAGGGACGTAACTGTTTATAATCATGGGTTTGACAAGAACCTTGTCATTATCAGGGTTAAACATGTACTGATGTTGACAAGGCTCTTGTCGAAACTGGTTGGAGAAAAAAATGTACTCATAAAAAGGTGGTTAAAAAGGCAATTTTATTTTATAAAGTTTATAAAATGTATGCCACAAAGTATCTGCGAAAAACATTCAAGAAGTGTTTTTATAGAGAAATTTCATTTTTAATAAAGATATTCGGTTGGAGAAAATTTAATTTTTACTTAGGCACTAGATAAAACGTGCATTAATTTAAATAGGTACAATTTATTGAGACGTTCAGAAGAGGAAGAAAAACAAATAAAATATGCATTTTTCTACATCAACAATTTATTTATAGGAATTAGTGTGCTTCAAGCTGACTAAATCCTGTTTATCCCTTTCACATTCAGTGTCTTTGTTTATGGAAATTTACTAGATGCATTCTTTGTTTTTGTGAATATTCACCTAAACGCGTATATGTTTTGTTACGTTTCATTTTATGTATTTTTTTTATCCAACGGATAATTTTTAAGTAAGTGTACAATTTTGTATAGAAATAAGTGTTTAATTTGAAGCATCACCTTGAGTGGTCATCTGTGACGCAACATTGCGTACCATTGACATTGAGTTCGTAAGGTCCATTGTCATAATCATTTCATGACATTACAGAAAACTGTGCGTGTTTTGTGAAACGACCATGACGTTATAAAAATGGAAATACTTATCTCAATGGATGGCGTACATGCATTTTAGTACGAGTATTATGATGTATCTGTATATGTGCTTGTATTAGAATAAATATCAATAGAAGCGGCATTCGTTGCAAGCAAAATCGTCCCTTATGACATAAATAATCCCGGATTTATTCCGATTTTCCTACAGTCCGTTTTTGAATAAGTGTAAATAGTGAGAATAATGCAAACTGTCATCTACATACATATTCATAAGTATATAGAGCAGTGGTTCTGAACCTTCTTGAAGTTAGCGAGCACTTTTGATCATAAGGAAAATTCGCGGTACACCAAAACTCAAGTTCCAAAAAACATACAAAGATAACTTTAATTAAAAACAAAACTGATTATTTTATTAGAGACAAGTTAAAAATTACATTACTTTAAAAAAAAATACGTAAAAGCATAAATACTCAAATGATTTTTTTCCAGCTAGTTGGCGTTTACGAATTTCAGCGATATTAGGTCTAATATTTGATAAAGCTACTCTCATTTCTTCATCCAAATTGCTAAGCCAAGGTTCACAAATCTAGGGTCACACGTCCTTTCAATGATGACCGTTGATGGAGCACCGTCTGTACAAATTCCCACACATAACTCCCGTGATATTTTCAATTGTTCTAAGTATGATGATATAGAATCAAAGATATCTTGACCGCTGTTGTAAAGTGTTCGCACACAACTTAACTTTGCAAGGGTGCTGCCATCTAGCCATTATATTTGCAACTCAAATCGCACAGTAAATGAGTCAACATTACATTTTGGTTTTCATAATTACGCGGAGAACTTGCAACAAGCTCGCGGAGCAACGGTTAAGAACCACTGATATATAGAGGATGTGAAACTATACCCCCAGGACTGTCAATGAAACTATCAATAAATTACAAAATTACCTAGTTTTAAAGAAAACAGCTTTCTTAAGACGTAATCAATATATTGTATTATTTTTTGACATCTCATCAAAGATGAAGAAGAATATGGAAGTCTGGGCATTTACGGGGCTTACGACCGTCATAGGCTGGTTTAACTGATCACTTTACAAACGTGTAACATTCACCAATTCTACCCATTATTGACAACCACACTACTCAAATTCTTGGAAGTTCTATATATATGAACCAATTTAGAAACCTTGTTCTTGAATCACTAGAACTTCACTAGAGACATCTATTGGTGAGATGTAAAGAAGCTTTTTATTAAGCAGAAACTCTTATATTAGTATGTGAGATCCGAATCCTGGATTATAATCACACACATGAGAGACGCCAGAAAATACCATTTTCATTTTTATTATTAAGCTTATAATTTGACCAGATAATTTATTTACAACATTTTGAGTGTGTCCAAATAGTATTTGGACACACTCAAAATGTTGTAAATAAATTATCTGGTCAAATTATAAGCTTAATAATAAAAATGAAAATGGTATTTTCTGGCGTCTCTCATGTGACTAGAAATTAGACTTTCAACATGAGAGACGCCAGAAAATACCATTTTCATTTTTATTATTAAGCTTATAATTTGACCAGATAATTTATTTACAACATTTTGTCCAAATAGTATTTGGACACAATCAAAATGTTGTCAATATATTGTACATATATTTTAACGAAGATAGTGGTTGCTTAGAAACCGGTTGAAAGTCTAATTTGGTAATAATAAGATAATAATATTATTTTGTATGTTGTAAATGGAAAATCACAAAGAAAGTGCTGCACACATTACAGTTATCGATTTTCACTTACCTCGAAATTCATTCGTTGTCCGTGACAAGTTGAAAATGGCAATCGTTCATTACAGGAGGCGACATGATGCTAATATGTACATTAGTTACCCAATAATCTCTGGGCTCGGATAGTTACATAAAATATGTAATAAGATTACCATAATACATAAAAGCAGATGGGTTAAGGGCCAGACAATTTAATTAATAACAGATAATGAAATACACATTATCGTTTTTGTTGGTAACATATTTTTTAGCGTAAACAAAAGGATTAAAAATCAGGTTCAAAATGTTAATATGTAAGAAATAAAATAAATGTCAGTTCCGCTTAACGAATGTCAGGTTAACTGAGAATTTTCATGATCACTCTCAATACATAACATTTTGAGTATGTCCAAATACTTGTTCACAAAATCTGGATTATCTCCAATTACAGAAGTTATTTTCATATTATTTTTTGACATCTCATCAAGATGAAGAAGAATATTCAGAATATATACTTCCAAATTCTTCTTCATCTTGATGAGATGTCAAAAAATAGTATCACTTTTAATATTTATGTACGATATATGTACGAGTACATATAACTAAGATATAAGTTATTTTTAAAACCTTACCCATCTTTATATACTCATCTAAAAACAGTAATTAAAATGGTTGCGTTATTAACGGCTTAACAGTTAGCCCTGGGTACAAAAACTGGTCATAATTTTATCGGCACATGACTTATCTACATTCAAAATAGGGAGGCTGGTAGAGATTATAATTATCCTATTTCATATATCTGTAAAAGTTTTTTATGATAATATCATTGAAGGAGATAAACAAAGTAATTGCGTATATAAAAAGGTTTGAATAAATTCAAATTATAGCAATAAACTGGTCAAAACAAGAAGCAACTACATAAAAATAATCTGGCGTATTGATAATTTGGAAATAATGTCGCATATAATAAGAAAGGAGCTCCAGTATTCATTTATCATACAAGAAAATCGCTATAGGAAAATATTTCTAACTTGCATATGAATACTTGAGTAAATAAAAGTTTCAAAAATGTGTGGATGCTCAACTACTGCAAAAAAGTGATCACTTAAGTGCGACTGATCACACTTAAGTTCTAACATAAAAACATCCCAATATTTCGGTCGTAAATATTATATCGTGTTTGACGTTACATAATATACTATGTTATACATGTATCAAGTTTCTGAAAATCACTCGCGTAATAAGGTATAATTAAAACGAAGGGAACTTTGATCAGACTTGATTTGGTAATAATATCTTAGTGACAATAAGGGCGCTTGTGCACTACGCGGAATTTTACTGTCCGGCAGTCCGGTTTTCTCAAATAAAAGCGACTACGACAGTTTAGCGTGATCGAGTTCACGCGCATCGATCTAGAGAAAGACAGACAGGTGCATAAGCCAATCATCCGTTTTTTTCGTGCTAACCGGATTGCTGGACTGTAAATTCCGTGTAGTGCACAAGCGCTCTAAGGCTAAGTGCATCGCTAAACGCTCAACTACTTGTCATGCATCAGTCCATCTTGCCACACCTTCAGCCAGTGTCTCGATCAAAAAGTGATTTGTGATCGCATTCAATTGCGAAGACGTTATCGCATTGTCCTAGAAATAGCTACCAAAGAACTGACTTGACATTCAGTACACATGGCACACGGGTTCTGCTTCTCGAAATAGATTCAGTGAATAACTCTCTAGGCTCGTCGCTTACTAAGTCGAAAATAGGGACGGTAAGACAGCGTAAGTTCGATATTATTATTTATACTTTCATAATACGTCCTTTTTATCCGGTCGTGATACATATCCTTTTGAGAAAATTTGCTGATTTCTAAGCAAGTCGAAAAAACAATATTTAAATATACATGTAACATAAAAAGTCTGCTTTTTAACTATTCATTTCTAATACATCTACTCGTACGATTAGTTTCGGTAATCCCTAAGGAGGGTAAGGTAACACCTTACCCTCCTTAGGGATATTTTTAAACTTATAGGTTTATATTCGTATTGTACAATATGTATAATATTTGGGTAGCAAATACAGACACACCTGTATTACGCAGTACGTGTGATGATGAGACACGTCAAGATGTCCCTCACTTGTTGATTCAGCTTTCAAAGACAACAGCTGGAGACGCGTTTCAGGAGTCTGGGTGAGGAACTCTCACGAGTCCGCTATTTTTATCATATATGATGAAAATAGCGAAGGACATTGGTACCATAAACCAAGGTAGGACTCAAAATGCCGAACCCTCTTCTAGTGGAACGGAAGGATGTTGACGACAGTCAACAGTCCGGCTTCTCCTGAGGAGTGCAACGTGGTTTTCTCCCAGCAACAAGCAAATGTTATGATAAAAATAGCGAAGGACATTGGTACCATAAACCAAGGTAGGACACAAAATGCCGAACCCTCTTCTAGTGGACCGGAAGGATGTTGACGACAGTCAACAGTCCGGCTTATCCTAAGGAGTTTTACGTGGTTTTCTCCCAGCAATAAGCAAATGTTGAGATGTTCCTGATTGGCCCACACTAGTTTATCCTGTTCCCAATTTCCTTAAAATAATGCATATTTATATGCAAAATACATATTTTTATGGGTAGGTAGTGCAGACACACCTGTATTACGCGCGTAGTTTACTTTACAGTAACGCACAATGATTACTCAAGCGAGAGAAAGTCTTCACGAGTCATTGCACGTTTGACATTGCCCCTTGATTCGAGTTGTCAAACGGGTTGCGTGAAATCACACGTACAAATTGATAGTATTTGACCGTTGACATGCGGTCAAATACAAATCAATTGGCGGCGGTTTCGATGCTATCTCTGGGTAGACGTTTCACACATATGATATCAGGGGTCAAATAAGCTGACCTTTTAATGTAATAGTAACTATTCAATAACGAGTTAGGAAGAATCCCCACGAGTCACTTATCTGGATAAGACTCAATAAGCAATTAAATTATTTTAAAAATAACAAGCGAGGGAAATACCAGCATTTATCTCAATTATATATAAACTGTGTTGTACCCGAAAAATATTATTTGGTTTTTGACCGTACATTTTTAACTTTCTGCACTCTAATTACAAACGGCTGTATAAAGGTGGAGACTGACTGGAGCATTTCGTCGTAACGTAACGTTACGATGCGAGCATTCAGGCAGTCAGTACACCGAGCCGAGCGCTCCATTCATAGTTTCGAATGCTCGGTGATGCTCGCTGCGAGCGATGTTACGACGTTATGTTACGACGAAATGCTCCGGTCAGTCTCCACCTTAAGGCTCAAACTTTTGAACAGTGTTATATACTAATGTTTTTGCTTGGTTGACAGATATTGTGTCTCAGCAATAAGCCCGCCAATGTACATATATTCTGTAAGACAACCTTTATATCATCTTTATAATCTGCTTACAAAAAAAAGCTTTACGTTACATATACTAAAGACCGATGATTTATTTAAGCCAAGATCTTTTAATAGTTAGAACTGTAGAAGGTCTTGTACATCAATGTTTCAAACTAGCTACTAGGCGAGGCCGACTGCTTCAAAAGGCCTGATTATGTAAGTAAAGTACCGATACACAAAATTATCAATTCAATGTCATGCTGGTGGGTATCGAGACATAAATATACAGGCAGTCCTCGACTTTCGCACATAATTGGTTTCTTAAAATATATGCGAATATTAAACGCTAGAAAGTAGAGAGATTTAAAAACAAAAAACATAAATATATTTTAACTTCTGCGCCTTTTATAAATAAATTCCAAACATTTCCTTATTTTATCTAACATATCGTAGATGAGTTAAATTTTGAAAATAGGATGAGTTCATATCGTACGAACGCCCGATTAAAACAAGGAAGGATTCACCGCTTTCAGAATATCCTATTATTTCCATCATTGTCGCAGTCGTTATGAAGTTTGTGAGAACACTGCAGTTTCTCCGTTCTCCATTCCTTATAAATATTTAAACATTAATAAATTGGTAAAACACACAGCGCATCGGCACACGCCCTGGCTCTTTTACTCTGCGATTTAAGTTGTAAATATAACGGCCAGATGGCAGCACCGTGCAAAGTGAAGTTATTTGCGCTCACCTCACAACAGCGGTCAAGATATCTTTGATTCTATATCATCATACTTAGCACAAATGAAAATATCATGGGAGTTATGTGTACGAATTTGTAGAGACGGTGCGCCAACGATGGTAGGTTCATTGAAAGGTTTTGTGACCCTTGATTTGTGAACCTTGGCTTAGCAATTCGGATAAAGAAATAATAGTAGCTATATAAAATATTAAACCTAATATCGCTGAAATTCGTAAAAGCCGAAAATTCTGAAAAAAAAATCATTTGAGATATTTTTTAATTAATGTAATTGTTAACTTGTCTCTAATAAAATAATTAGTTTTATTTTGAATTAAAGTTATCTTTGTATGTTTTTTGGAAATTGAGTTTTGGTATACCGCCGACAAGCTCAGGTGTCACATTAAATAATTTTCCCCGCAAAGAATTTCATTGGAGTATTAATGTTTTAATGTATTTTTTTAATCAATGTAATTTTTAACTTATCTGTAATACAACAATCAGTTTTATTTTTAATAAAAGTAATCTTTGTTTGTGTTTTTGGATCTTTAGTTTTGGTGAACCGCGAATCCTTACTATCAAAAGTGCTCCCTGAGTTCAAAAAGGTTCAGAACCACTGCTGTAGATAATCGTGATACCTCTGTAACGATAACATACATACACCAACTGTAAAATTACCGAATTTATTAGTTTTTCGTTCCCATATAGTGCCTATAAACATCCCTTCAACTATAAAGTAAATAAAAATGACAGAATTAACTGTTCAACTGATGTTTTTCGTAATACAAAACCTGTTTGAATTAATGAAGATACCGGTTTTACAAGTAGTGGCCAAGTTCAAAGTTTTTCCCGAACACGTAACCTAACGTAAGTATGTTGGTTTATTGGCTAACAAATTAATATGAAAAATCACAAGAGAAAAATCACATTGAAATCTGTAGAGAACTAAGGGAGATATTAAGGTTAAAACATTAGATATTTGAATAAAAGGAAAAACGTGCGTTCGCATACGTCATCAAATTTCCGCCATCGAACATTTTATGACGTCATATGGTTTATTGTCGATGGTTTATGGAGCCGTAAAAGCCGTAGTGTGGATTGTTTGTTTACCACTACATTACCATTTGTGTTATACAAATATGAGGGGAGGGGGGTGGGAGGGTGGACCATAGACATCAACAAATAGAGCCGCCAATAATTAAGCAATGATACAGAAATTAAAATAACTCCATCGTTTCTGTGACGTCATTCATTGCCAACTTACGAATATAACGTTTTTCCGAAGGCGAATTTTCCAAAAGAAAATGATGAATGAAAATATTGATTATATAGGCTGTTATAATCACAAAACGAGTCTTACACAATCATTCATAGGTTGAGTATGTTAAATTAGACATTCCTCCCGAGTGATAAAACTCCATTGGACCCGTTTTTTAACCAGTCAACATCAATAATATTGATGATTATGACGTCTAAAAACAATATTCATTTTCAAAACTGGGCGAATTTTAAATACACATAACATATACCTCCAACGCCTTTAACAGAAGTGTTTATCTAGTCAAGACCGCTGCTGGCCACTACGAATGTACGAACTCACTATCAACTTATTACGAAATCCACCCACTGTATCGTCAGATGCGTCAATTCGGGAGTTTACGTGTTTTGAGATATAGTGGGTTAAGTATATATATATATCGAGGGTGTACTGGCAAAAAACGTTAACTCGAAAATATGCAGTTTCGACTTCAAGATGTATATTATTAAGTTTTCAACGTTCTATAAACTGCCAAAATATACCAAGTAGTTTGAAATGTCAAATAAATGTGGTTTAAATCGTTAATTAAATGAATATTAACATATACTAATTACCTTCATCAACGCTTCACGTTTATTCTGAATGTATTTTTAAACATTTAACACGACTTCCTTGGCTTGTCTAGACAAAGTAATAACTTCGAAACTTACAGACATGGTCACTGTTTACAAACAGACGAGCAGCCAATCGAAACGCGTGATTTTACTACTACATTTACATGCTTACATATAACAAAAATGATTTCTTAATTGTTAGTTTTGCATTCTTATGTGGCGACCAAATAAAAACGAAAAGTTACTAAAAGACCACTACCACCTCCACTTTTAGGTGGAGACTGACCGAAGCATTTCGTCGTAACGTAATGTCGTAACATCGCTCGCGGCGAGCATCAGCGAGCATCCGAAACTATGGATGGAGCGCTCGGCTGTACTGACTGCCTGAATGCTCGCATCGTAACGTGTTATGTTACGACCAAATGGTTCCGGTCAGTCCCCACCTTTAGAATAATAGGATGCAGCCCACTGACTCTGGCACTTGAAATGTCAATTTTAAAGGGGTGTAAGTGTCCAGACGGGTGACGGAGATCCGATATATGTTACCTTTGATGGAGGAATCAGATGATGGGACATGTCGTATTTCCGGCGAATGAGATAATGCGATCTTATGCCCTCCTTTGTTCCAGGTCGTACAATGGGTTCAGTATCCACATGTCGCTCACTCCTTTCAACAACGTCATATATCGAAAATGGTCAATTTTAAGTTGTGCATGTTTTCAGAATGTTAAAAAAATGTACTATATCCCATCAAAAGTGGCAAATTTTTAACTTAATATTTACCCGCTACAGGGCAGAAAGTGTTGTTTTTGCATTTTGAAGAAAATTTATTGTTTAAGTATTTCTTTTTTATATATTATAAATATTTTTCAAATGGAGAAAAAAACAGTTAGGTTATACCTAAAAAGATCTGTTGCACAGTAAAAAGTTCAATGAGTGGCTTGATATTTATTTTTAATACATTGTATTATATTTTCAAACTTTAAAAACGATCTCCTGAAAAATCAAGTTTTTTTAAATATAATATGACGTTGTTGAAAGGAGTGAGCGATGTGCCGCTGACCTAAGGTGTTGTGTGGAGTCCGACGTCTGGTCGTCACCCCGGTACTCGTCGCGTTCTACATTTATCGGCAGGTCGGTAGTGTTTTCTGGTTCGCATGCTTTTTAGCAGTTTCTGACGTCAAGCGCCAATTATTTTCATTATTTTTATAATTTATTTATTTAATTAATGTAGTTTAGTTTCGCTGTGATTTGATTTCTTAATTTACATTTTGAGTGTGTCCAAATACTTGTTCACAAATCTGGATTATCTCCAATTATTTTTGGAGATTATTTTTCGTAGGTGAATGTACTCCAGGATTCAAAACTCACATACAAGTGAAACTGTTTCTGCTCAATAAAAAGCTTATATATGTATCTAGTAAAGTTTAAGTGAATTCAAACACCATTTTTCGAGTTTAATCAATATATCTAGAAGTTCCGAGAATTTGTTAGAATTGGTGAATGTTACACGTGTGTAAAGTGATCACTTAACCAAGCATAAGACGGTCGTGAACCACGTAAATGCTCAGACTTCCATATTCTTCTTCATCTATGTTGAGACGTCAAAAAAGTTTAATAATTGTTTGTGATTACATATTTGTAGTAACGAATAATAATAATAAAATATTAAATTATCGAACGTTATACCTGTGCTAAAAAGTGCACAGTAACATAATAATAAAAAAAAACTGCTCAATAAAAAGCTTCTTTTCATCTCACCAATAGATGTCTCTAGTGAAGTTCTAGTGATTCAAGAACAATGTTTAAAAATAGGTTCATATATATATATATATATATATATATATATATATATATATATATATATATATATATATATATATATATATATATATATATATATATATATATATATATATATATATATATATATATATATATATATATATATATATATATATATATATATATATATATATAGAACATCCAAGAATTTGAGTAGTGTAATTGTAAATAATGTGGAGATTTGGTGAATGTTACACGTGTGTAAAGTGATCACTTAAACCAGCCTATGACGGTCGTCAGCCCCGTAAATGCCCAGACTTCCATATTCTTCTTCATCTTTGATGAGATGTCAAAAAATAATATGAAAATAACTCCTGTAATTGGAGATAATCCAGATTTTGTGAACAAGTATTTGGACACACTCAAAATGTTGTAATATTACCACATTTTGTGTGTGTCCATTACAATATGTAGTTTTATTATTAAAAATAATAAAACTACATATTGTAGCACAGGTAATATTATTAATTTTACGATAGTTTTATAATTTTAACTTACACTTCTTAGCCCTCTCGGTGTTTTAACTTTGCACTAGTCAAGAAAGCTAAGATGGCTTTTTTACTTACTATTTTATGGTTTAACGATCTGTATGAATAGGTTTGTTTTTGTCCTCGACGGTTAGATCACCATGGCAGGGGTCGACAATAGAGGGGATCAAGATGAGCTTTTGAGGCATAAAAACTTCTCGAAAAACATCTTAAAACTTGTAATTTTATTACCATACTTAAGACATTCTTCTTACATTGTTGCCGTTTTACCAGTTCGGAGCTAAATGAACATTGGCCTTGAGGAAACGTTGGCCCGTACTTCACGAAATAAGGAAAATCCGAAATCCGATATTTTTTGTGTATGTTTTTTTCCCTATGTTTATTGAACAAGCAATTCTGAACAAAAATAAAGCTTAGGTATCGATATTGAATAACAGATTTCCAAAAGATATTCATTTGAAAAAACTAACTAACTAACTAACCATCACGCCGCTTCCCCGCAGGGGTAGGCAGAGAGAATAGAGCGCCACACCACTCTGTCCTTGCAAACATTCTTCGCCTCTTCCACGTTCATGCATCTCCTCATACATACCCGACGATTGTTACGACTTCTAACCTGACCACATTCAAGTATTTGGCATACCTGATCGTGCCATGTTTTTTTCGGTCTTCCTCTGCTTCTTTTCCTACTAACATTCGCCTCATAAATTTGTTTTACCGTTCTTTCCACACTCATTCGTTCTACATGTCCAAACCATCTCAACACACCTTTCTTAATTTTATCCATAATGCTTATCTCAGCTTTGCATTCCTTCCTTATTTCACTATTCGCACATCTATCATACATCGTTTTGTCGCACATTCTTCTGAGAGATCGAATTTCGACTGCATTCAGTCTACTTTCATCCTTCATTTGCCAACTCCATGTTTCACTTCCATACATTAGAGTTGGAACCAGGACTCCGTTGTGCACTGCCAGTTTAGCTTCCGCTGATAGGTTTTTATTTGCTATAACTGATTTCAGTGCACCATTCACTTTGTTCCCAGCATTCACTCTTAAAAGTAATTTTGACAACAAAAAACTTTGCATAATATAACTATTTAAGAAAATCATAATTATATTGTCAACTTAATTCCGAAACCGGGTGACTTTACGATTTAGTTATATCATAATAAGATAAATAATGTAATTCTTTTAAACAATGGTATTTTGTAAGTTATAAAATGGAAAATCTACAAATATTGAAGGCAGATTTATTTATTTCTGCATTAAAATTTTGTCCACCTCCGTAGTGTAATGGTGAGCACGCTCGGCTACCGTTCTGGAGGTCCCGGGTTCGATTCCCAAGGGGGGTAAAATAAATATAAGTGATTTTTTCACTGTCATATTTATTCAATATTACCATGGATTGGTACCTGAAGCGGAGGGCTGATCACCTTTCCTTCATGTGTAAACGATCAAGATAACACTGCGTTAATATGACACAGTGCCCTATGCACCATTGGGGTGCGGATAAGGGTTTTATTATTATTATTATTACATAAAATGCCTACAACGAAAGGTAGTTTTAATATTTTAAGACTCGAGAGAATGACTTAAAAAATATGTGGCGAATGCGAGTCGGAGAACAGAGCGAAAAAGTCTTGGGCACAATCAGATCAATCAGAACCCGAAATCTGGTGGTGTCAAAAGTTTGCGTAATCGAGGGACATGTATGACTAGATGTATGCATGTGAAGAGTGTATGTCAGGGCAGAAGAGAAGTGCGGCGTTCCATCCTATCTGCCTACCCCTGCGGGGAGACGGCGTGATGGTAGTAGTAGTAATAATAAGACTATTATATTGCCAGCTTTTATATACAGCTTCATATCAGTACATAGATGAAGAGGAGGACCACGAAGTTCCGTAAAAAGATTATAAGAAAAAGCAGGTTTTGTGCCTATTAAGATCTGTCTATGGCAGTGAAGAGTGATACACACTCGCCTAGCCTAAAAAAATATTTTAGAACAAAAACCTGTGAATATAGTTTTTAATTTTAGTTTTTAGATAATAAAAGCATAAAATTAAAAAGAAATCACGACCCTCACGAGTTTAGCCTGGCTGTAGTAACAAAATTATTATGATGTTGACTATTAAACAAGAGTTTACGTTAGCAAACGCATGTTAGCTCAACGTTAAACCAGCGATTCTGAACCTTTTTTCGTTTTAAGTCAGGGAGCACTTTTGATCATTTCGCGGTACAACAAAACCAAAGATCCAAAAAACATGCAAAGATTACTTTTATTGAAAATAAAACTGATTAATTTATTACTGACAAGTTAAAAATTACATTAATAAAAATATACATAATATATAAATACTCCAATGAAACTCTTTGCGGGGAAAATTATTTGACGTGACACCTGAGCTTGTCGGCTTTTACGAATTTCAGGGATAGTAGGTCTTATATTTGATATAGGTACTATCATTTCTTCATCCCAATTGTCAAACCAAGGTTCACAAAATCATAGGTCACAAATCCTTTCCATGAACCTACCGTTGATGAGCACCGTCTGTACGAATTCCTACACATAACTCCCATGATATTTTCATTTGTGCTAAGTATGATGATATAGAATCAAAAATATCTTGACCGCTGTTGTAAGGTGAGTGCACACAACTTCATTTTGCAAGGGTGCTGCCATCTAGCCAATATATTTGTAACTTAAATCGCACAGTAAATGAGTCAACATTAAATTGGGTTTTTTTAACGAAAAAACCCAATTTAATGTTGACCTCCCTGTTCCTTGATATGAACGATAGTCTTGCATTCTGTTTAATCTCTTATCTCTTTTAAATACTAGATTTATATTATTCACTGACACTTCGTGATGGAATTGCATTTTTAATTTATTATTAGATTAAAACCAATATTTTTAGCTTTTCCATTTTTTTATTTGACCAGCGACCGGGTTTCGTCGTTACCGACATCATCAGACTGGTGAGAGGCTATACAAATTGTTATATATAACATAACAATTTGTATAGCCTCTCACCAGTCTGATGATGTCGGTAACGACGAAACCCGGTCGCTGGTCAAATAAAAAAGTGGAAAAGCTAAAAATATTGGTTTTAATCTAATAATAAATCTTTTAAATACCATGATCTTTGACTGATTTCATTCATTGCCTGATCACTTTCCACACATACGTTTATCATTAATTTCATTCAACATATGCGGGAGATGCGAATCATTATTTTTTAAATGCGAAAAAGGTTTATTTTGTAGAAAATATATTTATGACAAAAATTATGTTATGATTTTCACGGAAATTTCTACTAAAGATTTATAATGCTTTATTTATCGCAAAAACTATTATTTAATAGGTTTTGCGATAAAGCATATATGGCAAAAAACTTTTTTTAATTGCATTTGAAAGCAGTATTTTTGACCCAGAAAAGTATGGAAAGAAAAAAATTGTACCCAGAATAGCGCTAAGAATAGTAAGTGGCGGGTGAGCGAATTTGTATGGCATTCTATTTATTTATAAAGATAGATTGTGAAAATTGTAGGTTAAATCCCAAGTTTCATTATAAAACTGGTGTCAATATGACCATCACAAATAAATAATATACAATTAATACGTAGGAACCGTAACACAGTAAATATTATTTATAATTACACTGTTAATATCAAAAAGATAATATTAGACATTGTGTAACGATAAAACATGACAACTGTCTACACGAGTACACAATACAAATACACACACCTTTGCATATATCGTCGCTTTCTCAGTCGCGTACCTGTAGAACTACATATACATATATCGTGGGTATACTGGCAACATACGTTAACTCTAAAATCCCTGTTTGAATAATCCCTATCATTTAAAGCTTTTAGCCTGAATAAATTACCCGCTAAAGTTGAATTTACTTTTAAAACTACAGATATATGACATTTCAAACTATTTATTGTATTTTGCCAGTTTATAGAACGTTTAAAACTTAATAATATGCATCATTAAGTCAAAAATTGCATATTTTCGAGGTAACGTTTTTAGCCCACGATATATAGTAACTGATATTTCCAAATTTCAGACAGATTTGCTAATCGTGGATGTTTTCATTGCGTCTCGTGCGTTTATCATTCTCAAAATAAGACATATCAAGTAATAAAACGTTTCTCATTTTTGTTTCTTCTTCTTGGTGGGGGCATTGTGGCCTCTTTTAAACCCTTACTAAAATCCGATATATCGGCTTTCGATACTCTAGCAAGAAATACCGGATCTTCTTCTTCAAACCCTTATCCGCACCCAATGGTGCATAGGACACTCCGTCGTATTGACGCAGTGTTATTTTGATCGTTATTAGCACGAAGGCAAGATGTTACTCCTGTCTTTCAGGGACCATTCCAGGGTATTATTAAATAAATATTAGATTGAAAAACTCATAAATATTTATAGGTTGACATGATTTGACGTCATAATTCATAAAAGTATCAGATACATTTTGGACAGTATGTTAAAGATTCTTTAAGGGAGTGCAATTTTTTTCGATTGATATATTTTTTATGGATTGACATCCTGCGATGTCGATTCCTAGCTGTCAATCCTTCTCTTTGGTGGTCTGATAGATGAAGAACTCGATATTGAAGAATACAGACAAATTAAATATAAAAAGACCTCTTCCGATCTCATGGTTTACAGTTCGTTTGAAATAATTTGCAATAACCGAAAATACATGTGGAAAATAACGCTCTTCCTTTGAAAGTTATGAAAACGGATATGCGACAGTACAGCATAGCGACGATACAAACGTAGGTAACTAACTACCTAGATATATAATGAATGCATACTTAAAATCGTGAATCGCCATAATTTCATTACACGAACCGTATTATGACTGTACTGTGTAATTGGTATATAGGTATGCGTAAACTTTCAGAATAATGTTTATTTACCTATACATACATGTATACGTACAAAGCGAACACGAATAAAGATTTCAAGGCTAAACACTTGGTACTATTGGTACTGTTACACAAAAAATATTCAACGATAAAATAATATTTTGCTAGTTTCATCGTCGAGAATCGAACCAAAAAATACCTAACAATTGGCATTATTTTCGAGCTACATTTACACTTTTGTAAAAATAAAACAATTAATTTGAGTACCTACGTTATATTATCTTTTTGCGCAAATATTTACCTAGTGTTTTCTGCTTAATTAATTCAAAGCTTTTTTTATCGCGTTATCAGTAACGTCATATCAAGGAATCAAGGTAATAAGTACCTACTGTAGAAAAAAAAAATAGTAAGAATATAAATACTATTAAAACTCATCTGGTCGAGTCTATCGGTGATAAGAACTAAGTTTTGTAAAACAAACACGATTAATTAATTATTTATCAATTAATTAAATTCTGACTATGCCGATTCTGTCCACTATTGCGCAACAACATTGCCTGAATTATAGTAAATTGTTCATATGAAGTATTTTAACAAGCGCTTTTGTATCTCAGAACCGACGTCATATATAAAAAAAATGGTCAATTTTCAGTTGTACATGTTTTCGGAATGCCCAGAAAATGTACCATATCCCAGTGAAAGTGGCATATTTTAAACGTAATATTTACCCGCTACAGGGCAGAAAGTGTTGTTTTTGCATTTTGAAGAAAAGGTATTGCTTAATTATTTTTTGAAATATACTAAATATTTTTCAAATGAAGAAAGAACCTCCAGGTTTTACCTTAAAAGATCTGTTGCACAGTAAACAGTTCAATAAGTGGTTTGATATTTATTTTTAATACATTGTATTATATTTTTAAACTTTAAAAACGTTCTCCTGAATAATCAAGTTTTTTTTATTATTTGTGTCGTTCTTGAAAGGAGTGAGCGATATAAGCATATTTATATGGACAACATAATAGAGTATGTTCTATATTCCTCCTGAGTGAAAATAGCCTATAATTGTAAAGAAAATAGTGAGATAATAATATTACACGTTAATGTAACTTTAATATACCACAATTGCAATACAGGTCATTACTGTGATTGACGTTCTACTATTATATAAACATTAAAAACAACTAAGAATGAAACCAATTACTGTATGAGATAGGTGCTAAGTGAACTTGTTCCACTTTCAGAAATCAGCATCAGAAGAGTCTGTGATGTAATGGAATAATTGATGCCAATATCCCAACAATGTGAGATTTACGAATGATTTTATACTGTAGGATAATTTAAGCCACAATTTGAGTAGGCACATAATAAAACCCTTGATAAATTGGATTGAAATGAAATGGTTTTTACTTTAAATAAGTATTAAATAAGTTGAAGATACTAAACAATTCAACTCGTGGAGAAATGCAGGTGCAACGCTTACATAACTCGACATTATTGATTTTATCGGTTGACGAGATTGTTTTTATTCACCACATTTACGTAAACGTAAGACTCCACCACAGTTAACGACGCTATGAAAATTGTTGTGCAAAACACCGTCTTTCCTGAAATCTGTAACTGCTTACATAAAAACACTTCATGCCGTTAAAAAATAACTGAGAATTATGATTAACCTATAACAGTACTTAAATAGGAATGATCTCATTGAAAAATGGTTCAACGTCCATTAATTTATAAATGCTATAAGTTTTCAACGTCTGTATTCATGGCGAGTGTTTTTGCCTAGAATTTTCCCTCATGAATTACATGAAATTATAGTAACTTTAAACATAAAGAGTAAATCCACTCACAAGTAGGCATAGGCATTGAAACTTATAAAGTTGAAGCCTGAGTAGGGACATGATAAACGGTGTTGCATAAGCCGTAGCTAGATTTCAGAGTCACTTGGACGTTAGGTAATTAAAAAAAAATATCATTAATATTTATAAATTTTCAAACAGTAAAAGTAAATTTTATAATACTTCGATGGACCAAATTAAAAAAATCCTTAAAAATCCTTCTCTGTTACTAACGGGAGTTCATTTAGTGGGTCCATAATAAACGGGAAATGACTCGGTTGCTGAATATCGCAAGATCGATAGAGCCTCATTCGTACGAAAGCCGTCGTTGTGAAGCATACGATGCACGCACATACAAAAGGGGAAGGATTATGTAGAAGGGATTTTTGCTTCACCAATTGTTCATCGTGGACTTTTTGCTTTGGTGCCATCTAGTACGGCGCTTTCCGAGGGCGTGAAACAAAATAGGGTGAATCCACAAGGGGTCGTTCACGCTATTTCCAGCATCTCTCAAACTATGGTAAGTACACCGAACCAAAGGTTTCCAAAGATATCGTGAGATAAGCGAACTCCAGTTTTTTTTATTTTATAATCACGGAACTTCATATAAGCCCTGGGCCCTTTTTCACAATATATTTAGTTCAATTAGCAAAATAATGAAAAAAAAACATGATAAAAAAGTTACCACGAAAATCATATATCTTGCTTTTAAATTTATATCATATTAATAATTTAGTTTATAAAATACTCATTTAACTTTTTACTATAAGAAAATATTTATACGAATTGTATTAGAAAACGAATAAAAGTAATGTAAAAGACTGCATACATATAAATATAAAAAAAAACTGAATTACCAGGGGCGTGCCTTCCATATAGGCAGAAAAGCAGTGCCTATCCTAACTCACCCGCGTGACATAAAAACGAAACCAGTACCTACCCTACCTTACTAAGTAGTACCAGCTTACCCTACTACCTACCTCTACAACCTACCCTAGTAAGCAGTACCTAACATACCTTACTACATACCTCTACTGCCTACCCTAATTGATTCTATGCATGCC
Source organism: Brachycentrus maculatus (assembly GCF_059751285.1). Classification (NCBI taxonomy): domain Eukaryota; kingdom Metazoa; phylum Arthropoda; class Insecta; order Trichoptera; family Brachycentridae; genus Brachycentrus; species Brachycentrus maculatus. Next base: position 977,732 of record NW_028280972.1, read on the forward strand.
ACTGTGAATTACATACTTTGACATCAAACTCTGACGTCACGCGTGTACATATTATGTACATAATTACTGGCAGGTACATTAGTTAAGTTATCTCTCTCGCCTTGATCGTTGAAGCGACATTAAGCTGATACTGTTGATAATTACCAATGACAGATTTGATATTTAAAAAAAAACTAGTTAACAGACTAATAATTTACATCGTATTTAATCAATTAAGTATCAAAATGAACTTTAACCAGCGACGATTATGTATCAACAAAAATCATCTATAATACGATGATTTTGTGTTTTTTAGGCACGTGATTCCCACCGAACGATAAGGAAAAAACGCCTTAAGTACCTCATGGCACACATACCTATGTAACTACATCAACCTATTCGTATTTTGGCGTATTCGATGTTAACTGAATTGAAATTCAAAAATATCGATTTGAGATCCGAAGTCAATCGGAAACTACCGAAATGCAATCCAGTGAACACCGAGTAGGTCAAAAAACGTAAAGTATTGCTGGGTACGACTGCAATATAGACCCGTCAGTGTAACTCGGTTATAACGCGGGTTTGCGGGCGTCATATCTGACTCGCTTTATATGATCACCTCGATATAAACGATTGTCCAAATTGATGATATTTTCTATAAAGAAAAAACAAAATCATAACACAATAATTTAAAAAATGAGTAACCTCTTGCTGTTTTTTCCAAAGGATCTTTTTTTTTAAATAGAATTATTCAGGGCAACTAAGTGGATTTCATTAATTGATGCAGCAAATCACTTTGTGGTAAAATCTAACAATTTTTAATAAATGTTTTACTTAAAAAATACCTCTATTTCTTAAAAATCTACTGTGAAACGTGTTTTGATGCATTCGGTGTTTGAAAATGATGCGGAATGCATCGAAACACGTGTCACAGTCGATTTAAAGAAATAGTGGCATTCTCTTAGTAAAACGTTAATTAAAAATGGATAGATTTTACCACAAAGTGATTACCAAGTAAAATATTAATAAAAAAATAAATAAATGGAAACTAGAATATAATTTAATTGGGTTAAGAAGCCATTCTTGTTGTGTCTCTAGTCATCAATCCCAGTCTCTAATCCTTGCACTACTTCTTGGTTTGTGGGGACATCGAGTGACTCCTCATATAGCACGTCTTCGTCGACTTCCACTAAATTCATTTCATTGTTAACATTTGCAACTATGTATATCCTCGTTTGTTAGGCGTCGTCCTAATATGTACAACGCGATTACGCGATCATCGCGTGTTCTCGCGAATTTCACTTTACACGAATTCGCGATCAAACATACGCGAGTGTCCTTATTGGCATTCGCGTGGCTAATCAGAACACTTATTCGAGTTCTATATGTTGAATCGTGGATTCGTACGAGTAATATTTGCGATGGTAAATATAACTAGCTATAGTAAAACTTGCGATGGTCGCGTAATCGCGGTGTACTACGTAATAGACTATTTCATCTTTAGATATACGTATTACCTCATTGGTCAATTATATCTTCAATAATTTCCGGCTCATCGCATATATCTCGAACTGCTTGTAGACACTTCCCACTGGGTGCCTTAAAACAAATATGGTAAAAAAAATACCCGCGGTTACATCCGATTGCGCTTTATAAAATACGCGTTATAACCGGCTTCTACTGTAGTTTGTGTCAGTCGTACACTGGCAATATGAAAAAATCGTTTTTTTTCTTCAAAATTTTAAATATGTCTGTCTCGAAAATGAGCGATATGGTTTTATGTTATACGGCATGAGCATAATGAAATGCGTACATTATATGCATACATCGCTCACTTCTTTCAAGAACGTCATAAATAAAAAAACTTGATTTTTTAGGAAAACGTTTTTAATGTTTAAAAATATATTGAAATGTATTAAAAATAAATATCAAGCCACTTAATGAACTTTTTACTGTGCAACAGATCGTTTTAGGTAAAACCTGAAGGTTTTTTCTCCATTTAAAAAATATTTAAACAATATCTTTTCTTCAAAATACAAAAACAACTCTGTCTGCCATAAATATTGAGTTAAAAATATGCCTCTTTTGCTGGGATATAGTACATTTTCTGGGCATTCCGAAAACATGCACAACTGAAAATTGACGATTTTGGGTTTATGACGTTGTTGAAAGGAGTGAGCGACATATGTATATGAGCAAATGTTAGACTTTGGCTGTCTCGAAGGGCTACCTTACCAGGCCCGAATATACTGTGCGTACGTAAGAAATTGAACATCGCTTTATGACTTATGACATTACATGCGAGTGCGTATAATGTAAAGCACGATCAGATCAATCAGAACCTAAAATCTGGCGGTGTCAAAAGTCTGCGTAATCGGAGGGCATGTAAGACTAGATGTATGGATGTGAAGGAGGCGAGGAGTGTATGTCAGGACAGAAGAGTATGGCGTTTCATCCTCTCTGCCTACCCCTGCGGGGAAACGGCGTGATGGTAGTAGTAGTAGTAGTAGTAGTAGCGTATAATGTAGATACCGGTGTTAACGTAATAATAATTTAGGCGAAGAGTTATTGAATCAAATAACTCGTGTTGATTTTGCCAGCCTATTTTCAAGGAACACTAAGATTTATAGTTAATACACTAAGTAGGTGTACACTATGATATTTAGCATATCGCTCACTCCTTTCAAGAACGTCATAAATCAAAAATCGTCAATTTTCAGTTGTGCATGTTTTCGGAATGCCCAGAAAATGTACTATATCCCAGCAAAAGAGGCATATTTTTTACTTAATATTTACCCGCTACAGGGCAGAAAATGTTATTTTTGCATTTTGAAGAAAAAGTATTGTTTAATTATTTTTTTTAAATAAACTAAATATATTACAAATGAAGAAAAAACGTTTAGGTTTTATCTAAAAAGATCTGTTGCACAGTAAAAAGTTCAATAAGTGCCTTGATATTTATTTTTAATACATTGTATTACATTTTTAAACTTTAAAAATGTTCTCCTGAAAAATCAAGTATTTTGATTTATGACGTTCTTGAAAGGAGTGAGCGATATGTTGGCTACACAGCATTTGAGTAAACAAATTTTAGATGGAGCGCAAATTCCAAAAGATGAGGAGAATAAGATATTGTCGCACAAAGCTAGCGACTCGAGCAAATACACTGAACGTCAAACTTTGTAACCGTTTGCGGTTGGTATGGTAAGCAAAATTATAATCTTAACCAATTAACCATCGCGCTGCCTCCCCGCAGGGGTAGGCAGAGTAATAGAACGCCACACCACTTTGTGTTTGCAAAAAATATTCGCCTCTTCCCAGCCAATTACTTCGACTCCTGACTCGACCGCTTATTAACTGCTTAATTGATATGTTAATAAAATAAATTTACATATTTTTATTATGTACTTCCTAATTTATGGAAACAAATATTTATTTTTAAAAACAATGTTATATATTTTGCAGAAAATTAGGGTTAATAAATTAAATGAATTATTTGAATATATAAAAGTGAAAAGGAACGTAAAAACTGAGACCTGGAACAATTCCGGATGTGACCTAACCAGTGGTTGGTGATTCAATACAAATATGAAAATTTTTACAGTTGAATTGAAACGTCCTTATTGTATTTTACGATCTATCTAAACTCATTATTTCCGGTACTTAAAGGTGTCAAGCCAATACAGTACAAATTTAAAGAAAAAAATGAAGAGACAAAATAAACTTTGGGATATTTCAAAATACAATTTGTCGGTTTTTATTTTTCATTAGTTTTTAATCATATAACTCCCGTTATATTTATTTTTTTCATAACGAATCAACGAAACACGAGAAATAATATTTATTTTTTTGTTAAGGTTGAATTGTGGAAGTCTGATGTCATCAAAGTGCTTAAAGAATCGCGGAACTAAACTCTAATAACTTTTAAGAAACCTCTGAGCCATTACTATCTATCATTACATTCCTAGCTGTCCATCAAACCTCCTCCCTTAGCTTTTCCCTTTACCTCCTTCCCTAAACTGCCTTTTTCCTTAGCCTTCCTCATTATCATCAACTTGAAATTTAAGTTTTTTTTAATGTTCAAGCATTATCTACCCTCTGATTGCAAACAGCTATATATGGTATCAAACGTTTTGACAAATATCACTAGTCTCTTTTTGGTTGGTTGGAGATAAGCCCGCCAATGTACTTATTTCTTTTCTGTACATGAAGATTAAATAAATAAATATTTTTGTAATGTTTTGCGAACGTTATAACATATGAATAGTTCCTAACTTGCCATACCGCATGACTCGAAGCAGTATTTGGCGCCTGATCATTACAGAAATAAATGCACTCCCGCAAAGGTTCGGTGGAGTTATGTCGGTTGGCAAGTAACGGAGCCTCACCGCCGCAATATGCAAACCCCGACACGAAATGCCACACGTAGGGCGTTTGCCCACTACACGGGATTTCACCGTCCGGTAGTCCGGTTTTGAAAAATAAAAACGACTACGACAGTTTAGCGTGATCGAATTCACGCGCACCGTGATCGCGTACCGATCGAGGGCACCGATCCGAAGAAAGATGGACAAAAGCACAAGCCAATCCAAGCAAATCATCGTTTTATCACGCTAACTGAAATGCCGGCTTTTGTCCTTGTTTCTCCGGATCGGTGCGTGAACACGTTGCGCGTAAATTCAATCACGTTAAACTGTCGTAGTCGCTCTCATTTTTCAAAACCGGGCTGCAGGACAGTAAAATTCCGTGTAGTGCACAAGCGGCTTAACTGAAGTGCCGGACGGTAAAATTCCGTGTAGTGCACAAACGCCCTTTTTTCATTCAGAATCCGGACATCTGATAATAGCACTGTTCGGTTTAAAAGCAAGTGCCAACCCTGGCAGATACACATACTCAAAACACATGACTGGTGTAGCGTTAAAATTATGATCTTGGTTATTACGTTGCCTGCTATATAAAAAGTAGCGATACAAACTTATGCAGATGTAATAAAAAAGAAAATTTCAAACAACACTACGCAAACGGACATTTATGGTACATACAGGGTTGTTACACTTATTTTGCCTATGGATCTATGGGTATGTTTCGAAAAGATAGCCGTTTATTAGTGAATTAAAAACTTTGGAAAATCATCGCATATTCTCATTTGTTCATATCATGTTGCATAACAAAAGTCGTTTGAATGAATATGAATACGATACTAAAACATCATCGAAATACTAAACGCAAATTAATTTATAACCTTGAGAGTCATAATTAATATATTCTAGATGAAGATAGCGTTTCGTCTTATTTAACACATTTCCATCAAGTCACCTTCATTGTGTGATCATCTGCCAAATAGTTTGAATTAACTACAGCATATTATTTTTAGAACGGCGATTAGGTCCACACGTAACATTATTAAAAATGTCTTGTCCTTACACTACAGCCTTCCGGGATTCCTTCCCGAAGATGCTTGCTCATATCGCCAGGTTACATAACCGGTATCACCTTAGGTAACGAGTACGCATGTTAGCCTCTTCACATGAGCTATATATATATACGATCTTGGTGTATCGAAAAGAGCTAAATTATCAATTAAAACTATCATTGTATTTCAGGAAACTACATACGAATACGGATATCATGGACCAGATGACTCTCGCACAATATCTTAGTATCAGTAATTAAAAAATTGTGACAAAAAATGGGGCTTTTTAAATTTATGAAAACTATTAAAATTACGTTCATAATTATAAGAAAATAAACAGTCCGAATGAAAATATTACAGAACGATACTGAAATTTTTATTTTTCCTTCATTTTATAAGCTTAGTTGCCGCGATAACGTAGTCTCTTCGGAAATAGTTCCAAAATATTCATAGTGCTGCTATCATAAAAAAAGATGATAAAAACGGATAAGTGTCTGAGATACTTTTCAAATCGTGTTATGTAAAAAAATCAATAATGTTCGTGTATGACTTACTTGCGTCTCTGCTAATTTAAACGTGGATATTCTGAAGAGTGCCATGGCTTGCCAGAGCTAGACGTTTACAGGGAGACCGCGCGACACTCGCTGAACGCAACGAATAGAGCCTCTAGCACTCGACCGGACAGAACAAGAGGCGGGGAGGACGTCCGCGTGCGAATGGGAATTTTGATTTTCAGATTTCTAACAACGAAAGTTCGAAGCTTGTCTAATGCCATCTATCGCAGATTCCGCGATCTAAATACCTAGTTATTACAGAAACCGTCTTTATTTTTAACGCCATCTAGCGTATAGATTCAGTAAACGAAATATCTAATATATAATATATCGCTCACTCCTTTCAAGAACGTCATAAATCAAAAATCGTCAATTTTGAGTTGTGCATGTTTTCGGAATGCCCAAAAAATGTACTATATGCCAGCAAAAGAGGCATATTTTCAACTTAATATTTACCCGCTACAGGGCAGATAATGTTGTTTTTGCATTTTGAAGAAAAAAAATTTGTTTAATTATTTTTTCAAATAAACTAAATATTTTTCAAATGGAGAAAAAACCTTCAGGTTTTACCTAAAAAGATCTGTTGCACAGTAAAAAGTTCAATAAGTGGCTTGATATTTATTTTTAATACATTGTGTTATATTTTTAAACATTAAAAACGTTCTCCTGAAAAATCAAGTTTTTTGATTTATGACGTTCTTGAAAGGAGTGAGCGATATATATATATATATATATATATATATATATATATATATATATATATATATATATATATATATATATATATATATATATATATATATATATATATATATATATATATATATATATATATATATATGTGTATGTGTGTAAAGATGTATAACATAGATGTAAGCCATCTAACGTGGATTCAGTGAACTAAATACCTAATTAGCAAAGAAACATAATTTTTTTATCGCCATCTAGCGTAAATTCTGTGAATTAAATACCTTGTTAGTAAAGGTTCGTTCATTTTTTAACGTCATCTAGAGTAAACTCAGTGAACTAAATACATAGCAAAGAACCATAAAATTTTTCACAGTCATCTAGCGTAAATTAAGTCAACTAAATACCTAGCTAGTAAAGTAACATTTTTTTAACGCCATCTAGCGTAAACTCAATGAACTAAATACCTAGTTAGCAAAGAAACATGTTTTTCTTGACGCCATCTAGCGTAAATTCAGTGAACTTAATACCTAGTTAGTAAAGGTTTGTTAATTTTTTAACGCCATCTAGAGTAGCTTCAGTGAACTATTTACCTAGCTAGTATAGAAGCGTTTATTTTTCTACACCATCTAGCGTATATTCAATGAATTAGTTATGTAGCTAGTATAGAAGCGCTTATTTTTCTAAACCATCTAGCGTGGATTCAGTGAACTAAATACCTAGTTAGTGTAAAACCGTTCATTTTGTTTATAACGCCATCTAGCGTCGACTTAATGATCTACCTACACACACATATATATATATATATATATATATATGTGTGTGTATATAGTAAATTTAATTTTGACATTAATCAATCAATTTTTATTTTGCTATATGTTGATTCATACTTACATTTTGGTCGTAACTTAGCTAATCGAAATTCTTTATATCCATATATAATGGTTATTAGCAACATTTCAAGTAAAAAAATAACGTAAACACATAATTTATTTATCTATCAAAAAATGTAACAAATTGTTTACACTGTATAGTTCAAGGTATTTAATTACATATTTACAATAATAAATTCATGTTTTATTATGTAAAATATTTATGTCAAAACATGATTTATGATTCTACTGAATTTATTTATTTGAGTGAATATACATTATCTAACTGGATTTTTTGCAGGCGTTCCAAATGCGTTATTTTAGTAAATTGTACTCACAAAGATAGGAGTATAGTGACAAATGAGTCCAGCTTTAATGCCAGATTCCAGCTTTAATGACACAATTATATTTCATCACATGATTACAAATTACAATAATGAGTCCTCATTAAGTCTCCTTTGCGAGGGTCCATTTTAATGTATGTTTTTATACATATATAAAATTTTAATGAAAGAAAATAGTTTATACAATCAAATACCACATTGCTGAATGATACTATTTCATATCTAGCCACTTCCATTTTCCATTAATGAACAGTTTTTTTGTGTTTACATTCGACTTTATATAATTGGATAATGGAAGCAGGTTGTAAAACTTTATTGCATAATAATCAAAGTTCTTTTGACCAAGCGAGGTATGTGTTAGATTTTGTTTGATGTTTTTCTGTGTTTTGGATTTTGTAGATCTATGTATGTTATCATAAAGTGTATCAATTGTGATTTGTCTGTTTAGCTAGGATGTGCTTTCTTGTGTTATGTGAGAGAAATTCTTAATATGTAAGGATAGTTTTAGCATAAAGTTGTTTGACTGACAGGGGTTGTAATTTGTTGAATATATCCTCTGTGAGGGTCCGTATCTTAAAAAGTGATAATGCCCGAATAATAAAACAGTTGTTACAAAATAATATCCACTTGGATCTGTTTTTATACGATTTTCAAATGTAATGGAACCTATCCGTTATTATTGTAAGTAGTTCAAGTATTTTTTTATGGGAATTTGCATAAAAAAAACTAAAATTTAGACTAGTGCAGGTTACAACCGTTAAAGTGTGATTGTGTACTGGCACAAAGTTAAGCTCAAATCTTACATCGTATTCAAGAGATGCTTTGTTGAAAAAAAAACAGAAAAAGCACTTGTAATTCGGATTGAAGATTTATCTCAAAAACAGTTTCCCATATGTGGATATTTAATCAAGGAAAAAGCTCTTTTGTTTTTATTTTTATGATATTTTGTACATTCTATCATTTTGATTTGAAGTTATGCGGTTTTTAAAGGAACCTATCCCCCAGTTTTGTATGTACTTCAAGTCTTATTGTATGCTAATTTTTTTATGCGACTCCCCGTGGAACGTATCTATCGCATAAAAAGAGACCCAAGTGTACATTGTTTAACCATATATCGAGATATGATTTATATTATGTGTTATGAAATTTTACAAACTAAATGTCAATTTAATATAATTTAATATCTAGAGGGTCTACATCAGCGGTTGGGGAACCGAGGTAAATTACTACAAATAGGGTAAGAATGAATTTTTGGGGTAGTAAGGAAATTTTTCTAGTTTTGTATTTCATAAACGTGTTAGTATTTTTACAAAATTAAACAAATTAGAAATCTTTTAAACGCTGAAGACTATTAAAATTGATCTTACATCAAAAAGTCTCAATTTTGAAGTAATTGTATCAAACATGAAGCAACATCATTTCTCCAAAAAGTGAAAAGAAAACCTGAATTTTCGTTTGATTCAATTTGAGAATTTTATTTTGTTTATCTATTACATACTTACTATTTTCATGTAACATTTTTTTCTTTTTTATATAAATTAATTTAATAAAAAGATTTATTTTTAATATACATTGATTGTCTTCGTTTCAAAATAGGGAAGGGTGTAATTATCGACTTACTCATAAATATTTTGAGGTAGCGGTTAAAAAAGTTCCCCGACCGCTGGTCTACAATATCTACTATTCATATGTTTTACGTTTTTTTAGTCGAGAGTTTAATATGAAAAAAATAATTTAATAACCATACATGTATTTATTACAAAAAAATAAAATTAGCATTTGATAATTATAAAATGAAATGTTATTTACCATAATCACCAATTTGTAAATTGATTTAATTTTAGGCCTGTGCGTAAATTTGAAGTATGGGAATAAATCATATTGAGTCAATTATTATCATTTAAAAACTTTAATTTAAATTTTCTCCTCTCAGAATTCTAAATGACAAAAATTTAAAATATTTTCCATCAAAAAGAAAATCAATGTGTGCAGGTAAAGAGTACGGTTTCGCGTATTTGGAATTTCATAAGCGGAAACGCCCATGTGCTGGCTACCTTAGGCTGCCAGTACACACTCATTTTTCGCTTTCAAAATCCTTTCATTCCGAATTTGGAATGTGGTACGATCACATAGAAATATTGAATTAAAAAATTTCTGCATTCGAAAAGTATTTATTTTGTATATTATATTTATTTGTATTAAAATTTTGAAATAACTTGACTTGATAGCATTGCCACTAAAGCGCAGTAATGTAATAGGTATTGTGGAGAAGTATGTAGAAACCTCTACAGAAAGGTACAATATATAGAGATGATGACATCCTTTCTTTTACGGTGGGGATTGACCGCAGCCATTTCATCGTAACATAACACGTTAAAATGCGAGCATTCCTATAGTCAGTACGGCGAGCCAAGCGTTCCATCCATAGTCGGAGCGCTCGACGTTACGTTATGACAAAATGCTCCCGTCAGTCCCCACCTTTAAGGATTATAACCAAAAATAATAATCAACACTAGTCTGAAAAGCTCTTCATGTGCCCCTCTCAAATAACTGTTACTTAACATGCTATCACAGCATATATTATATTACTCACTACATGGCAAAATAGAAATTTATTATAGAACTGTATTTTGTCATATATGTACTGTCTTATTGGGAATTGCATGAATTAAAAGTAAAACAAATTTACAGAAAACAAAAAAATTGTTTTACATTTAGAAATAGTGACAGGCGCTGTGGTGTACTTGGGTAGACAGTTAACTGCGAAACTGATCATTTGGGTTTGGTTCCATTTTCTTCTTCCTCTATTTCCAGGTTCGCTCACTAGGTGGAGCATATAGCCAATACGAGACGTTTCCAAGTCACTCTGTCACGCGCCATATCCTCGACTTCTTCCTAGGTCAGTCTGGCGTCTTGAAGTCCTGCTGAGTAGTCAGTGAATGGTCGTCAGCAGCCTTCCCGAGCGCCGGAATCCTCGGGATTAGAAGAAGAGACATGAAGGATTAATGCTCTTAGGTGGCATTCTAAGGACGTGTCCCAACCATGTCCACCTTCTCCTTTTCAGTACTTTCAGTTTGAGGGGCTGTTGGGTTCTTTTCCTCACATCCTTATTCCTGACGAAGTACCACCTTACACCCAGTATTCCCCTCAGGCACTTACTTTCAAAACTTGCCAGTATCTTGCTCTGAGCTTTGTTACAGCAGCACTGTTAGGATGCAGGCGTTAAAGAGATGAACATTGCACATTTTACTGAATATGGCTCCTGCCATTCCTAGCCGTATGTTCAGATCCTTTTGGACACTACCATCCTCCACCATGTGTATTAACTAAGGTGTCTGAAGGTGTCGACTCGAATGAACGCGTCCCTCACAAGTGAGATGTTGATCTCGGTATAGACAGGCTGAGTTGCACATTGGTCTTTTTGGCATTCACTCTTAGGCCTAACCGAGCAGAGTCTATTAGGAGGAGCCAATTATCTCTTGTAGGGCTCCGATCAATGTTTCTATTAGAACTGCATCGTCTACATATTCTAAATCGCATAGTTTCTGAGCAGGACTCACTGCAATTCCTTGATACGGTGGGATTGACATTCGTAGGATGAAGTTGAACATGATGATGAAGAGAAACGGGGCTAATACACAGCCTTGCTTCACCCCAGTAGAGACCTCAGATGGTTCACCGCACACATCATATATTCTTACGCAGCATTCGCCGTTTGTATGAAGGAATTTTGCTTCACATTCACTGTTGGGTTCTACCTATAGCAAAATTTGTGGTGTATATAACACATTCCTTTCCCATCATTTTTTCCTGGAGGAAAGCTTCAACCAGGGGCTTTGTAGAATATTGAAAAAAAATGTGTTAGAAAATACACAATATAAAAATATGTGGGCATTATACCATATTTTTTCAGATATATTTCTACTAATAAGTGAAAATATCACAGCATCAATTGTGAGATATTAACATTTTAATTCAACATAAATTTTGACTATTCTAATTCTTTTAAATGGTGTCATCGATATTCCTAGCAACATAAAAAACCTAGAGTAGAGTTAATATTACAGTACGTAATGTAATATTTAGCCTACCAGCACACGGGTGTTTTCCACCTTCACTCCGAGATCGGAATAGGGTATAATCATTCATTGTTTGCTCTCTTAAAACAGGAAGTTAATTTGCTAATAGATAATACCCAGTTCTAAAGGAATGGAAATATTCCAGTCAGAATACTGATTCAGAACAGGTATCGGTTGAAAAATTACCAAGAACAAAAAATGACGCACCCCACAATAAACTAATAAAGCACTATGAGCCTTATTGCCATGTAATGTCTTCTTCTTATGCCCTCATCCGCACCCGATGATGCAAAGGGCACTAAATTATATAAACGCAGTGTAATCTTGATTTCATTAATTGATTCGGCAGTCACTTTGTGGTAAAATCTATCCATTTTTAATTAAGGTTTGTCACAGTCACAGTAGATTTCAAGAAATAGTGGTATTTACTTAATTAAACTTTAATTAAAAATGTAATCTCGATTGTTAACACATGAATGAAAGGTGATCAGCCCTCCGCCTTAGGTACCAGTCCAGGCTAATATTGAATAAATATTAGAGTGAAAAATCACTTATATAGGGTGACAAAAATGAAGAGAATTTTTGAAAATCGTAGTGGTAGCCATGAGCAGGTGGTAGGACTGCGGGACAGTCACCTTGAGCAAGTAAACATTTTGCCATCTTATTAACCATGCAACATGGAACGGAAAACAGCGTGCATTGGCCATAAAAAGGTTTTATAAAAATAGTGATAGTTTGGAGGCTGCACAGAGACAGTTCCAACGTTTTTACGACTTAGGACATCATGGTGCCGTCACATCAAAACACGTGATAAAAAAATCGGATTCATAACTTTGAAAATAATGAATCTGCCCTAAAGAAGAAATCAACAACCGCAAATAATGCAACAACTCAAGGAAAAGCCACATCACACACTGGAAAGCAAACAATGGAATCTGTGCGAGAATTGTTCGGTAATCAAGTGATTTCAAAATATGATAGCGTTCTCTGACCTTTTCGGTCACCAGATTTGTTCGTTTGTGATTTTTATTGTGGGGTTATCTAAAGATTAAAGTGTACACGACTTGACCAATAAATCTGAATGAGTTAAAAGTGAGAATTCAATATGAAATCCATAATATCCCAGCTGAGATGTTGCAGCGGTCAATGAGAAATCTCAACAGCAGATTTCAGAAATGCAGTACAGGAAGATGGCATTTAAAAGACGTAATTTAAGAAAAATTAATAAATTCCACTATGTTTCTAAAATGGCGAATTCTGGGACTTCAATAAATATGAATAAAATATTTTTTCATCTTTTCCTTTTGATTTTATTAGATTCTTGAAAAGTTTCCATTTTTTTGTGTCACCCTATATTTACATATTTGACCCCACCCTGGGAATCAAACCCGCGACCTCCAGTATGGTAGCCAAGCGTGCTGACTATTAAACTATGGAGGCGGACATGTATGTAATGTAGAACTTTACAAATCGTAGTCGTACAGGAGAAAGTGACTAACTAACAAAAAGTAAAATGTTCAGGAGGGCCATTAAAGTCACTTTTGGCAAGAAAATAAACATCAATGCAGTTAGTCATTTTTACCAACTCAATATATTATACTTCCAAGTTTGAAATCCCGTGGGATTTTTTTCAAGGCAATATTAAGCTAGTAAGATATCAAATAGTCAATGATCACATTTTTGTTAAAAATGCACTTGGTCACTTTCTCCTGTATGACTAAGAAATATATGTTTTGTTTTTAGGAATTACACATTTATTCAGTGACAAAAACTCTTCATCATAAAAAGTTTCTGTTATAACACGATTCCTAGTTGACCTAGTCTTATAATGTTCCGTTGAAACATAAACAAAGTAAAATAAATCTATTTTATGAGTCTTTTGTAATGAGTTCCCGTAAATACTTCATTACCAGCAAAAATTATTAATATAATATTGTTTTATCTATTCATGGGTAGTATATACATGATGGGCCATATCATTTTAAGTCTATTTTTACATATCTAGCTACTAGACCAAGGGTGGAGAACCTGCGCTTCTTGGGTACTCTGATACGGCCTTTTGACTTGTGATTAAAAAATAATAATCTGAATACCTTTATGCATACAAATAAAATCACCTTCTGTACATTTGCATCTGCAAAACACAAAAATAGTCAATGGATCGATATGAAATTTTTACAAAATCAGATAAATGAATGTAGCCTTTAGAAATGAAAAGGCTCTCCACCCCTGTACTAGACAAAGCAATTTAAATACCTACAGGCTTGGCTTAATAATATTACAATCACTGTTTTAAGGCACCTTTATAAATGCATGGTTGCCATTAATTTAAAAAGCTTATAGTATTTAGTACAAAGAACATTACTATAATCTATAGTTATAAGGTACATATTGGTTTTCCTGAGAGACATTCCCATATTGACAAAGAAAATATATAGTGTGGCATAGCTCTACTTGGTTACAAATGAATTTTAATTGTAAGCTAAATGATTTAAATTTCTTCTTCATCTTCAAACCCTTATCCGCACCCGATGGTGCATAGGGTACTGCATCATATAAATTCAGTGTTATCTTGATTGTTAACACATGAAGGAAAGGTAATCAGCCCTTCGCTTTAGGTACCAGTCCTGGGTAATATTGAATAAATATTAGAGTGAAAAAAATCACTTATATTTATTTAACCCCCCTAGGGAATTGAACCCAGGACCTCCAGTATGGTAGTCGAGCGTGCTGACCATTACACTACGGAGGCGGACATATTTTAATTTAACGGAACATTATTTTGTAGCAAGTCATACTTCATTCCTTAGTTTTAATTGAGGAACTGCAGAGGCGATACCTAGGTACACATCCTCTATTTGTTCCAGATCCTCAGATATCAAAGATATCATGTATGAATAAAAAAAAATCTCATAAGAAAAAAGGTAAAATTGTACTGTTTGATGCAAAAGAGTCTTATTCCAAAGTTGAACTCGCATATTCCAGTTTTGGAATTTTGAATGTATGAAACCAATACAAAAACTTTAACCATGCACAACTTTATTTTTCATTCATCCAGTCGGACATAATATGTATATAGCGGGAGTAAACAGATGTGCCACTATATTGTATTTTGTTATTTGTAACAAACCAACATATGTAGCCATAGGGCGCTTGTCCACTACCCGGAATTCCGTGTAATTCAGTGTAATTTTACCGTCCGGCACGTCAGTTAGCGTTTTAAAACGACAATTGGCTTGGATTGGCTTGTGCTTTTGTCCATCAGATAGGAGCTTTTGATCGGTGCGTGAACACGTTGCGCGTAAATTCGATCACGCTAAACTGTCTTAGTCATTTTCATTTTTCAAAACCGGACTGCCGGACGGTGAAATCCCATGTAGTGAACAAACGCCCATATAATCACTTCCAATGTCAGTTTATTGTACATAATCTTAATTCATAACTGAGTACCTATACATATTTATAAAAAACAAAGAATTTCAATTCCGCATGACTTCAGCGCTGTTAGAGCGCCTTTTCCTAAAGCTCTTTAGTACTACTTTTGGTCTGGATGAGTGTTTAAATGATGACTTGGTGTCGGCGTAACTTGAGTCCATCACAAGATCTGCCACATCGTACTTGTCGTTCCGTCTGATTAGTGAGTTGGTGTGAATGTTACTCAAGCAATCGTAAGAAACACTAGGATTAGACATGTTGAGGTCCTGGTATTCTGCATTTACCAAAAGATTTTCAGTAGATTTGGTCGGGTGCTTTTTTTTCTGAGCATTGTGCGATCTTTGTTGCGAATGATGCTCTGTATTTGTTCCCTTGGAGGTTTTCGTCAGTGCTTTTGGATTGTGACTGTGGTTTTTAGATCCAAATCCATATCCACCAAACCCGTAGCCCCCAAATGCTTTAGTAGTAAAGTTTAATCCGGAAGATTTTTTGTGTGTGCCCTTGGCTTTGGGAGTCTCCTCCATGAACAACTTGTCAGAGCTATACGAAGAGGAGCTGCCATCGCAATTGCGGATACTTTTCTCGCTTGAGGTACATGATTGTGCTCGACATTCTACATTCCCAAACATATCCATTGTCATATACTGTTGATATTTACCCGTTATACCCGGATTTGTGTCAAATGATTCATCTAAGTTTATTTTGGCATTAGCATCTTTTTTGTGAGAGTGATTTTTCTTTTTGTTTTCTGTTCCTTTTGTGGATTTTTTGTAGCTATAAAAGTGACGAGGTTCACAGCAAGGACTAGCCAGGTCGTAGGCTTCTATGTTGCTATCGTTTTGTGGTTGATAGCATGGGTAACAGCGGGATTGAGGGCGAGGTATCTTTTCTTTTCTTTTCTGTCTCTCTTCAGACTTTTTTGGAACAGACGGAGCCCTTAAGAAATAGTTGTCCGGGTTATGATCTAGTCTGGGAGTAGATTTCACTTTATTACCATCGATGTATATTTTTTTATTAAAACTGTTTCCAAGAGCATGAGAACTGTCTTTGAGAATAGAGGAATGACTACATATTTCATAGTCATCACTATCGCTCAAGTCGGTTTTGTGGGAGTATTTTTTTTGCGATGGTAAACTATGAGTTGTAGGTTTCATTTTCCCTTTCAAAATTTCATGCTCCAAAATGCACAGCTGAGTTAATTCTTCTACCCGTTCATTGATCTGCCTTTTCAGTTCCAATGCCTGCCTTTGTAGATTTACCTAAAAGGATGTCAAAAAGTAGTAAGAAAATATTATTCGCTTATAACTAAAGACATATTGCTCACTCCTTTCAAGAACGTCATAAATCAAAAAACTTGAGTTTTCAGGAGAACGTTTTTAAAGTTAAAAAATATAACACAATGTAATAAAAATCAATATGAAGCCACTTATTGAACTTTTTACTGTGCAACAAATCTTTTTAGGTAAAACCTGAAGGTTTTTTTCTCCATTTGAAAAATATTTAGTTTATTTAAAAAAATTATTATATAATACCTTTTCTTCAAAATGCAAAAACAACATTTTCTGACCTGTAGCAGGTAAATATTAAGTTAAAAATATGCCGCTTTTGCTGGGATATATTACATTTTCTGGGCATTCCGAAAACACGCACAACTGAATATTGACAATTTTTGATTTATGACGTTCTTGAAAGGAGTGAGCGATATGTACAATAATATAATCTCTTTCGATTGCATTATCAGATCTGAATCCTTGTATTAATGGGTATTGCATATAGTAATTGTGAGTGAAGTCACTTAGGATGAAAGATAATACGATAAGAAAATGTAGGAGAAAGAGTAGGTAATATTGATCGAGAGATAGAAAATGAGAATAGAAGCACTGGCTTGGAATATTGTAGGAATAGTATAATCAATTTGGTGTCTTATATTCCTTCAGGTTCAAGATAAGGTAATAAAATAAATATATCTCTTTCGATACTTCTGCAGTCAAATAGGAGACAGTGAAATTAAATTTAATTGTCTTCCTCATACCTTTCTGACGCAATCTTCAAACAGAACGACCATCCGCATTCTAATTTCGCAGGTTTGTATGATGTGTATCAGCGTTTCGTGATCGGCTTTGTCCACTTCTATTCCATTTATGGAGAGTATGACGTCTCCTTCACGAAGCCCTGCTTTGGCTGCCGCTCCGTTGAATTCTATAGAATCGACATACGATATCATCTCCACCTCTCGCTCCTAAAATCAAATTAAACCATATTTTCGTAATCTAATTTATTCAATTCTTTAACTAAGGAGGTGATGATTATTATGCCCTGTGTTGGTAGCGCTTCTTGTGTACATTTAGGACTACAATATCTATCTTCTGGGCTAATTATCGATGAGTGCCACATTTTAGTCCAAAATATCAGCAAGATTAAAAAAAAAAAATTTTCATGGTACTTTTTTTTTGTTACAGAAGAGAAAGGAAGTGTATGAAATCGCACATTGTTTTAGGGACGAAAATATTTAACAAAATTATTTGGTGTAAAAACGTAACACTAAGTTAGTTGGTAAAAACATTTTTTAAATAACAATATAAAAGTGATATTCTAAGTAAGAAGAAATGTCTAACAGGGTAGAATAAGAGTCAAATAAACACATTAGAGAACTGTTTAGCATAATTATTAGGTAAATTCTAAAAAAGCTGTTAACGAATAACGTAATGGATACACAAGTTCATGAAAAATGTTTGGGCCGATCATCACCCCCTGTATCCTACCTCATATAGTCAAAATATCATTTATCTAGTAAATCACGGTCGCTTTGTATCGCCTATGCTCAAAATCAATTTAAACGCAGCCCAATTTCATTATACATAACAAAATATCCAACAACAATAACCAAAAAAATTGGAATAACTCAAGAAACATCAGTTTTTCGTATTTTCTTAAAAAGCTTTGGAAAATCTTTTATTTGTTAGTTTTAAAAAAATACGGCTGTTGCACATATATGTGAAAATATCACGAACTTAATTTAATACGACCTCTTTTGGCCTCAATCAAAGATTTTATTATTTTTGTCATTGATTCTATGAGTGGACGCCATTTTTCGTCTCGAAACCATACCTGAATTATGGGTGAAATGAACTTCTCTCTAAACAGATTCTTACAGATATTCTTGCTCATAGATTTTTCAATCAGGTTTTTCTTGATTGGTTGTCGGTGAAGAATTTCATAATAATTAGGATGAGTGGTAGGGGGCTAGACTAGCTGAAATATTACATCGTTTTTGGATCTCTGGTAGCATCCTTTCAAATAGAATTGGCTGATTCTTCTCGCTATTCATCATCTCAGTCACTGGAACAAGCGGCCCTGTTCCATAATACGAGAAACACCCTTAAAACATTTACTTGAGAATAATGTGAGAAGAGTTGAGGTTTTCGTTTTCTCTGCGAATGAAGCGAAACTACTGGTCTTGTACGATAAAATGGCTTTCATCGGAAAACAGGACTCTCTTCCATTCTTCTATCGCCATTGCACATATTTTTGGCCCAAGTCAGTCCTTTCGCCCTGATTGCCATAGTCAGAAGATGCTTCTTGACAGGCTTCCTAGATGGTATTTCTGCCTCCTAGAGCCTTCGACGAACAGTCTACAGCGGTTTTGCGGCAGTCATTTCGACTAAAATTCAGTAATCGCTTCCATTTTGCGCAACATTTCTACTTTCTCTTTACTGAGACTAACTTCTCAAAGCATTTTTTTATTCTACTAACTGTCGACAAACTTATTTCAACCTGAACTTCAATGTTTTTTTCAAGGGTTTTCATGGTATACTTGGACATTGTCACTATAATTGTCCACTTATCTATTGATACGTCCATCTTTGAAGACCCCGTCGAAATATCTTTTATTAAAATAACGAAAAAAGGAGGTAAATACCTTAAACAATCTCAAAAACTTGTCGACATAACCTGCAATACACGCCAATATGAAGTAAACGTCAAAATCACGACGGTTCTTCTTCTTTAAATGGATTTTTCACCCATCTTGGGTGTTCTAGCTAGTGTCAAGTTATTGTTGCCAAAGTTGAAAATACGTTTTTTTTTCATATTAATTTTCTGTTGTTCTTATGATTTGAGGGGCTTCTACTTCCTAAAATTTGATACTCAGTAAAATGAAGACGGATTAAAAATACAAAATTTTTGATAAATGTGTGTGTAAATAAAATGTAAGAACATATTTTAAAAATATAATTATGTATTACCGATTTTATTATTACTGGTTATTAGGTAAATCATTTACGGTTTATTCAGATGACAAACTGAAATCTAGGCCCGATAAAGAATTAGGTGATTTAACATATTATTTATCGCAATATGAATTTAAAATAAAATATAATCCAGGAGAGAAGAATTTAGAAGCAGATTGTCTAAGCAGGAATTCAGTATTAGAATCGAATGAAAATGCAAATGAAAAATTAAAAGTTGTGAATTTGGTTAACTTGGAAGATATTTAATAGATCAGAATAAAAATGAAGAAATTCAAAAGAAAAAAAAAGGATTGAGAAAAACAGTGTCAACTTTAAAAGGGCCAAGTGAAAAGAGAAAATAATTCTTTCAGAACCGTTTAGAATCAAAATCATAAAAGACATACATATATGCCATATTGGAATTGGACAAATGCAAAAGACGTACACATTACAAAGCCAAAAATTTGACGAAAAACATAAAAAAATTTAAAGAAATTGTGAAATTTGGATTAAAAATAAATTAAGAGGATACAAGAAATTTGGATTTATGTCTCATCTAGGCCCGACCACAAAGCCTTTTGAAATAATCTCTTTCGACACAATTGGAGGTTTAGGAGGTTCAAGATCAATAAGAAATATGTACATCTCTTAGTGGATCACTTTACAAGATGGTGTATGTGGAAAATGGAAACAACAAAAAATTGGACCGTTGCACAGTGGGGTATATTGGCGATCTGGGCGGCCAATATTATTTTTCGTTCTAAATCGATTCCAAATATGCCTTTTGACTAATTCATTGTATTATATGGAGATATTTTTTACTTATCAGTAAAAAAAAAAAAAAAATTTTTTTTTTTTTTAATAAATGCAAATCGTAGTAAATAATTTAAAAAATATTAGTCCGAGAAAGATGGCCATGGTTCCTCGTCCGGACACAGTTCTTCTTCCGCTTTTAATATAAGCGATTTCTTCATTTGTTATTTTTTTTGTTTCCTTTATAAATCGTATTCTTATTGGACGACAATAACGTGGTGAAGAAGGAATTGGGTTTTGCCAAATAACCTTATTATTCAAGGAACAAATAAGTTGTAGGGGCACAAACGAACTCTGAAATATGTTTGCATCGGAGTCTGCATCATTTAAAAACGTTTGTTTATATTGATCTTGTTGTGCTCCATCACAACCCCACTTGCACATTTAAACTAATGTTTCTCTTTCTTTTTTATTTAAATTTTGTAAACATTCTTCTAAATGTGTCAATAGTCGCGTGGTAGTGTGATCCATTAAACTCTGTAGGTTTACTTCGGCACAAGTTTCAGTTACTCTGTAAGCTTTCTTAGCAGGGTAACACTCGAGTTTTGCTTTTTGTAAGATACTGTAACACGGGTATAATTTTTATGAGAACTCCTTACTATTTCATATTGCCTTCTCGAAAGATCGGCTTCAACAAAAATAGATAAAGCCTGTGATGGAGTCAATTGCGTTATCCGGGTATTATTTTGCTGGCAACGAGAATACGCTTTCTTATATTTGGTAGCACGCTTAGGTGTACAGATGATTTCTTTCAACACCAAAGAAGCATCTCTCATCCCGCTTTCTCCTAACTTTGACCGAGTAGCATGGGTGAGCACATCTAATTCAATATGTTTGCGCAAATCTTCTGTTTTCCTTCTTTTGCTTCTCTGACTTGATTCACCAAACGACTTTGATGGTCGTCCTGATCGATTCATTACCCAAGGAATTGTAAAAGTTCCGTCAAGCCAATTTTCATTTTTTATCAAGAAAGTTTCCTCCTTTTTGAGTGCATAAGTCTATCTTCGTTTCATTTCAGACTTGAAATGCGAAAAATCATTTTTAATTTTCATTGCACACTCGTCAGAAAAATTATCTAATTGTAAAAGGTACTTTTGCAAGCATTCTAATTTTTCATTAATTTTATTAGCATTTTGTTGCTGCATGATAATAAATAACTGTTTTCTAGTCATTATTCTAACATCTACTGGTCCTAAAATAAAAATGTAACAATTTAAAGATAAAAAACTGTACGTAGTTCAGTTTTCATTATTGTGCTGACTCATCTTAAAAGAGCGATTTCTTGCAAAAGAGCAAAATTCTGCAAAAAAATTTTCAATTTATATAAAGAAAGAGGGCTAAGCTATTTGATACAATCAAAATTATAGCCGGATAACACTCGGAAGCACAACTAAATATCCTTTATTTAAAAAAAAATTAAGGAAAAATCCATTTAAAGGCACTTATTTAAATTAGTTTTTTTTTAGTAAATATGTTAGCTATTGCAACTTAAATCTATGTACAATACACTATCTTACCTGCTTGATCACAATCCATTATTAAATTGTATACGTGTAATACAAAAAAATAATAATAATCACTGAAATGTTTGCGTACTAAACGAACAGCGAAAGAGAAACACGTGCACTCACAATAACAACAACTTTGCGACTGACCATTAGACACGTGAGATGTGCGTGGGGGGATACAATTATTGCATGTCATCAACAAAATACTCTATTTCATGTTGATATATTTTTCATACACCTGCGACAATTTTTTTAAAAGTGACTTTTGGCCGCCCAGATCGCTAATATACCCCACTGTGCGTTGGAAAAATTGATATACAAATATAAAACTCAATATACAGAATTGATACAGGTCA